>NW_016107514.1:5992645-6039373 GCF_001604975.1 Cebus imitator | reverse complement strand
AAACAGAACCAAAGACAAAAACCACATGATTATCTCAATTGATGCAGAGAAGGCCTTTGACAAAATTCAACAGCCCTTTATGCTAAAAACCCTTATTACGCTAGGTATTGACAGAACATATCTCAAAATAATAAAAGCTATTTACGTCAAACCAACAGCCAATATCATACTGAATGGGATCTTCTTTCTTTAGCTGTAAGATTGTCCTGAAGGATCCCTTTCACGAATTGCCAGAAGTGTTCCTTTCTCAACATCTGATCTTGTTTCCCTCACCTGACCTGAATGATGTGAGGCAGTAGACTTCAGTCTGCACTCTCAAGTCCCCTGCCTCAGCTATATTTTCCCCTTCTGAAAATATAGCTGCTATTAAACATCTTATTGGGGTTTAAGAGACAAATCTGAAAGTGTCTCACCAAAGCTAAGTCCAAGTGGAATAATTCTTCCTCTAACAGGTGTTTTCTCCTAATTAAATGGCAAATTAAAGCTTGTCTCTTCTTAGTTAATTTTCCTGTTTTTTTATTAAAACCAACCAATCATTTTAACTCTCTAGAGTCTTTTTCTTCTTCTGTTTCAAAACAGAAAAAAAAAATTACCTTAAAGCAATGATTGCCTTTTATCCAGCATTGTTAGTAGGAGATAGCTAGCCTCTTTGTGGTATTTACTGTGGACTTGGCCTGTGAAGAAGAAGAAGGCTGACAGATCTAGGCTCACAATCCAGAAAAATCACATATTATTTATGTTAGGCCAAATACTTAATAAGATCTTTGATTCTCACGACCTTCATCTATAATGTGAAAATTATGTTACTTAATACTTGCCTTGTAGGACTACGTTGTGGCTAATGTATGTATGAGCTAATGTGTGCATGGTACTTAGCACAAGTACCAGCATAAAATGTATATATTCAAAAACATGAGTACCTCTCCCTTATTCACCTTCGTATTCATGGAGAGTCAACATAAATACCTTGTGTTTTCAGTCCAAAGCTTTGTTCTGCCAATATTCCTTTCTGAAAACCTTTTAACTCTGTAAAACTATCACACATACCCTATAAATATGTACAATTATTATACATCAATAAATTTGTTTTGATCAGCTAAGTTAGCAGGAAATTTTTAAAAATTAAGTTTCAGTATTAAATGTATTATTCCATGTGTGCAAAGAGACACAAAAATATATTTTTACTAGTATATGGAGAGATAAAAAGAGAGAGACAGATGAATATAAACCAAAATATTAATAGTGATTATCTCCAAAAGTGGGATAATGGGGCATTTTAATTTTTTCTCTATCATATATTTCTATATTTTGATTTTTTACAATAAGCATGTATTACTTTTGTAATTAATAAAACTACTATCTTTGAAAGAGTAAAAAATACAATATTTAAACAAATATGGATTTTTAAAAATACAAACCAACATTTATAACATAGAAATTAAATTTTGGAGGATAACCTGAAACTAGAGAGAAAGCTAATATGCTGATGCTAGATTTAGGAACCCAAAAAGATTTCATCAAGTTCTAATTATGGGCTGAATCTAACTAGAATTTAATATAGATAAATCAAAAATCTGGAGCACAAACTCAAAAATATAGCAGCACATACATAGCCTTTTGAGGGTTTAATTTTCTACAAGACTCATAAGAACCAACAACCTATCTGTACTTTAATACACACTAAAAAGGAACATGTTGTTAAGGCACACGTGCTACATTAATTCATCCTCAAAATATGGAGACAGCCCAAAATTATTCTACCTAATCTGTATTACAAAATTTAAAGTAGCAGAACAAGGAAGATGAATCTATTTTAGCTATTCTGAGCTAATCAGAATAAATTTAGACATAGTTTTGAGTATCAGAATGAATGAGATTTGGGAACACTAGATTAAGTGCTGAGAAGAGTATATAAGAGGATGGGAGGATTCAATACAATGGCAAATGAACTGTAGTCAGAATCCCTCAGGAGAAGGATGGTTTGTGTGAGACATCTTAATTGACCTCATATATTATGCTGAAAAGAAATCAGACTTTTTTTATATGGCCTAAGGAGTAGCACAAATAACAATTAGTATAATTTTCTGGGAACTATATTTCATTTCACTTTAATTTAAAAAATAATTTCTTAACAATTATATCTATTATTAAATTGAATAGACTGTCATTTTTTAAAAGTTCAATTCACTGGGGGTTTTAAAACAAAAGCAGTAGAGTTTTCTCTCATAAGAAATGGCCTCCAGTGAACCTTCCAACTAAAGGTCTATTATTTTAGGATATGGGTTTTATTTTTCAGCCCCATCATCTGGTATATTCAATAAACACATATACTCTGAAACGTTAGCTTAGAGTAGGGGGAAAATGTGGACTTGACTGATCAGTTCTGAGACCCCCGCCACTACCACATATTTTTCTTAAATTTATTTCTGATTTTTTTAATTGTTAATCCGTCAACTAACAAATCCTAATAATGCCAACAATGGCTAACATGTATTGAGTATTTACTATGCTCTAGGCACAACGCAAATTTTCTCCATTGATTTTTTAAATTTAATCCTCATAATAACTTGAGTCCTTTAACTCATCCTACTTCTAACCATATTCAGTTCTATTCCTATACCCATTTTACAGACGAGGAAAAGAAAGAATAAAGTAACATTGTTATATCCATTTTCTTTATGCTGCTCCTTGGGACCAAGAATAAATGTCTAATGTCTCTTTGGCAGACTATATGAGGTTAATTACACTGTACCACAATTCAGCAACATAAGTAATAGTTGGGTTATCAAGAGGCTCACTCAAGACACTAACTCCAAAGTTGAAGTTCTTCATTTTTATATATTTTAGGTAGAAAATGCAAAGGCATTGAGAGAATCACCAAGACAATTTTTCTGCTACTGAAAATTTTTAAAGAAAAATTTAACATCCAAAGAAAAAAAATAATTAATTATCAATACATAATTTATTAACTTTTTTCTTATATTAATCACCACTGATAAATGTTGGTGCATAGAAAACAATATTGCAGCAAGATTGACTATAATTTATTGAAGATGAGCATCTTACTAGATTTCTTTGTAACTCACTGTTGACTCACATCAAAATCCTAGACTACTTTACCAATCTTTAGCCAATAAAATTCCACAACAGTATTCAATTCCATAAATAGCTCAACACTAAACTAATCTTTAAAAATTATTGCTGTTTGATGCAATTTAAGTGTGCATTTACTAAGTACTTTTAAATGGTAACGTGTTCAAGACATACTTTAAAATGCTGACAAAGGTACTGTCCTATTCTGGAGGAACTCAGAGTCTTCAGGAATCACAGATAGATAGTGAGATCACATCATCAAAATGAAGAAAGCAATAAGATATAGTTAAGTCCAAGGTGTAAAGGGAAGAACAAGAATAAAAATTGTATTAGACCATTGGTTACATATAACAAATTTTAAAAATTAAATCTCCAATTCATTAGGAAATTAAATTTTGTGGGAGAGTGTTAGAATTCTGGAGCAAAAAAAAAAAAAAAAAAAAAAAAAAAAAAAAAAAAAAAAAAAAAAAAAAAAAAAAAACAGGAACCAAAGCCATTCTGTGTTTTTTAGGTACTGAAAAGGGAACTTGGTAATTATTAGAACTCTATCTCTCCATCACTTCTCTCTAATGATTGTCTTTAATTTCTACTAATGCAAGGCTTTTTTCATCTTAGTGACCCAGTAGGCAACAGGGTCTTCCGTCTTCAGTTCCTGTTAGAATAATTTTGGTAAAGGACCCTACCAAGTCCCTTCTACTATAGTGAGAATCTCTAGAGCTGTAGCAGATGTGGGTTATGGGGAAGGCTACTGGGCAGATAAAAATCACTGCTACCATAGACACTATCCCCAAGAAAGAAGCTCAGAAATCCTCAGAAGAAAAGGCTAAGAAGTCTTAAAAATTAGTAAAGTTTAGTCAAATCTTAAAAGGGTAAAATAATAATAATTTTTAAAAGCAAAGATATCTCAGCAAGAATCAACCTGATACATTGCCAAGGTTCAGTTGGAAGTGGGGATTGTAGGGGAAGATGAGGCTGGAGTGTCAGATAAGCACCAGGTCGTGGAGAACCTTGCACACTATGCCCTGGATCAAAGATAACTGATGAGACTGCATGACCCAAAGATCTAATTTTTAAATTTCTAATTCTGCCTACTTTTCAATAAGCTAATGCACATTATGTCCCTCACAGGCAAAAATTTTCTTAGCAAAACCTACACCTTTGTCCTTTTTATTTACCACCCCCTGCTCTTCCTCCACCATACCATTTGTCTCCTGGGTAAACCCCCAGCCTCATCAAGTCTGATGGTGTCATGTATTTGTATGGTAACAAGCTTAGGGCTACACAACAATGGTGGCAACTCAGAGACTTTTACTCCTGGCAGGGTTTAGCTGCTTCAATCAGTTTTCTCTCAACCAACTTGTTTTAGCTGAGGGCATAAAATTCACGTTGTTTGCCAATCCATCATCAGCCTCTCCCTTGAGCTCTATTCGTCATTTTATCCAAAGAATTGCCTAGGAAAGAAGCATTTCTTGAGGCACATTTAGAGTTGGGGCCTATTATAAAATAAATAGTGGGAAAATTAATTTGTTTCAGTTGCATTAGAAATCCACATTTGTGTTTTATGCATCCTTTCAAATTCAGCCTCCTTCTACCTTACGATTAATATTTTAGAGTCTTTATTGCAGAGTGTATACCCATCACAGGAAAACTGTGCATTCTTTCTTTTGATATATTTTTTTTTGTTCACATGCCAAACACTGCTGCATAGCCTTCTCAGGGGAATTCTATTTCAGCTCCAGAAAGTTGTTAACATAAGGCTGAGCCTGTACTGTGACCTTATTATGACAGCTTGTTCAAAACCACAAAAGACAAAGGACAGGAAAAAGTTTAGAATTTGTGTCTGTTACATATGCACATGGTCCCCACAATATGCAAAGTTTGGAAATGGTGGAGGCTACAATCCTATAAGAAAACCAAAGCAGTCAACGATTCTTGACTCCTTTCAGGCATTTCAATAGTCTATAGCTCTTCAGTATCAAAAGATAAATCTGTTAAAATGCAGGGAAAGATGGCAACTATTCAGACATAAAAGATAGCTTATTAAAATACTTAACCATTCAACTCAAATTATTGAAACTTTCAGGTTAATTCTAAGTTTTGGTATGGAATCCTCGTTATCTGTGAAGGTGACAAAAACCCTGTGTGATTCCACACTGGGGAGTGACTTGAAGCATTCCATGGCAGATGTAGAATAGGTACATGATATAATATCAAGACAAGAAAACCAAAGCCAAAATAATATAAACATATTTTTAAAACCATGTAAAGTTTATAAACATTGTTTTAAATGGTGAAAAATTAAAATTAATCAAAATAATGAACAAAAAGGAGATAATTGTAGTATATTCATGTCATGAAATGCTTTATAGTTGCTAAAAATGACATAAATAAAAGTTTATAATCCAACAACAACATACTTAAACATAAAAAGTCAAACCAAATATTATATATGCGGTCTTATTATATAGATTAAATGCATAAAAAAGAGGTTTTATATGGAATGCAGATATTTTTAGTCTTTTTTCTTTTTAAATGTTTCCAGGTATTTTTTTGTATTTTTTATAATAAAAAATATAAAATACTGGTAAAACCATATTTGAAGAACAGTTTGTCAAAATCTGTTAAAGGTGAAAATATCTATGTCCTACACCTAATAAGTTTATTCCTAGGTATATAACCAAAAGAAATCTGTACAGCTGTACACAAACATACAAGAATAAACAGTTCTTTGTAGCATTCACTAGATGCAAAAGAACAGAGAATAAACTTTGTTTTTCTTGTTTTTGTTTTTTGAGACAGACACTCGCTCTGTCACCCAGGCTGGAGTGCACTGGCATGATCTTGGCTCACTGCAACCTCTGTCTCGTGGGTTCAAGTGATTCTCCTGCCTCAGCCTCCCGAGTAGCTCGGACTACAGGCATGTACCACCATGCCCAGCTAATTTTTGTATTTTTAGTAAAGATGAGGTTTCATCATGTTGGCCATGGTTGTCTTAAATTCCTGGCCTCCCAGAGTGCTGGGACTACAGGCATGAGCCACTGCACTCACCCAAACTTTGTTTATTTAAAACAACATTAAATTCAATAAACCAGAAATGCATGTAGCAACATAGGTAAATCTCAGAAGCATACTGTTGACCAAAAGAGAAAAAATCAAGTTGGGGAAAATACATATAGCATGACATTTTAATAAAGTTTAAGACATCTGTATTAGTCCATTTTCACACTGCTTATAAAGACGTAACCAAGACTGAGCAATTTACAAAAGAAAGAAGTTTAATTGGACTCATAGTTCCAGGTTGCTGAGGAAGCCTCAGAATCATGGCAGAAGGCAAGGAGGAGTAAATCACATCTTACATGGATGGTGGCAAGTGAAAAATGAGGGAGAGCTTGTGCGGAGGAACGCCTCTTTTTAAAACCATCAGATCTTGTGAGACTTATTCACTATTGTGAGAACAGGGCAGGAAAGACTTGCCCACATGATTCAATTACCTTCCATCAGGTCCCTCACCAAACATATGGGAATTCAAGAAGAGATTTGGGTGGGAACACAGCCAAACTATTTCGACATCCCTTATACGACTCAATAGTAAAAAAAACAAATAATCCAATCTAAAAATGAGAAAAGGATTTGAATAGACATTTCTCCAAAGAAGGAAAAGTCAACACGTATATGAAAAGATGCTCAGCATCATTAATCATTAGGGAAATGCAAATTTAAACCACAATAAGATACTACTTTATGCCTGTTAGGATGGCTATTATCAAGAAAACAAAGATAGTAATTTTTTTGGTGAGAATGTGGAGAAATTGGAACCCTGTGTATTATTGTTATAAATCTAAAATAGTAACTACGGAAAACAGCATGTAGGATCACAAAAAATTAAAAAATAGAAATATCATATGATCTAGCAGTCTCATGACAGAGCATATACCAAAGGTAATTGAAATCTAGTTATCAAGGAGATATCTGCACTCCCATGTTTATTGCTGCATTTTCATAACAGCCAAGATATGTAAATAAACTGAATGTCCATCAACAGACGAAAGGACTTTTAAAATGTAATTTATTCATACAACGGAATATTATTCAGCCTTAAAAGGAAGGAAATCCTGCAATATGCAACAGCATCTATGAAACTGGAGGATTATGCTAAATGAAATAAGCTAGTCACAGAAAAACAAATATTGCATAATTATATGAAGTGTCTAAAATAGCCAAACTCATAGAAACAGAGTGGAATGGTAGTTGCCAGGGACTGAGGGAGAAAATATGAGAAGCTACTGTTCTTCAGTTATAAAGGATCAGTTATATAAGACGAATAAATTCTAGAGATCTGCTATACAATGTTGCGCCTATAGTTAATAAGATGACAATTAAAAATTCTTTACTGCAATAAATAAATTTTAATTATGAAATAAAACATCACTTTCTTAGCTCCTGCTGCTGTAACAAATGTCATAGACTAGGTGGTTTAAAAAATAAACATTTATTTCTCACATTTCTATAGTCTGGGAAGGCTAAGAAAAGGTGCCAGAAGATTCGGTGTCTAGTGTGGGCCCATTTCCTGACATGAGGACAGCTACAAAGGCTGTGTCCTCACAAGGCTCCAAGAGAGACCTCTGTCCTCAGTGTCCTCACACAGGCCTGAGAGACAGTTCTGGTCTCATCATTCCTCTATAAAGACACAAGTTCCATCATGGGCTCTATGTCATGACATCATCAAACCCCAATAACCTCCCAAATGCCATACCTCCAAATAATATCACACTAGGGATTAGGGCTTCAATATATGGATTTGAGGGGGACATTAAACATTCAGTCTATAGCAATCATAAAGAATACTATATATTGTGTATGCATGTTTATATTTACAGTAAAAGTGAACAATGTGAGAAATGCATGGGAAGGACAGATGCCAAATTCAAGATGGTGTAAACCTCTAGGAGGAAAGGGAAGAGATTAGATCAGGGAGAGATGTATAGACTTAATCTGTTGTTTTTACTTTTCTTTATAGTTTTAAAATGAAAAGCAAAGTAAAAATGGTAAAAATTTGGAAAGCTGGGTGGTAGGAATTTTGGTCATTATGTACATCTCTTTTAATATGCTTGAAATATTTCATGACAGATAAAATATTTTAATACATTAAAAATAAATTTTATTAAAAAGTAGCAAATGTTTATATTATTTTACACATGATAAAATTACTATATTTTTCTACATCACAGCTTGTTGTATACAAAACCTTAAAAGTAGTTTTATTTATGTGTTTAAATGGTGAGAAATGTGAGGAAACAGAAACACATTTGAATACTGAGAGAAAAGCAAATAGTTAAGTTGCAAATTACTAAGTAAACAAAAAAAAATAAGAACCTAAGGAACTGGGAGTCTGAGTAGTTTTTAAATATGGGTAATCTTTAATTACCGTGAAGGCCATATGGGGTCTGTTTGTGGGTATGGACTCTGCATGGTAGTGGTACTGTTAGGCTATGAATTCTAGCTCTATTACTTAGTTATACAATGCACAACTGTGGGCAACTTATATATTCTAACTAGGTCTCCATGCTTTTGTTCCCTCATTTATCAGTTGTAGAGAATATGAATAATTACCTCGTAAGCTAAATGTGAGAAAAAAATGAGCTAATACATATAAAATGCTTAAAAATGTGGCAAGCACCTTTATCATTTAGATATTAGCTCAAAGTTCACCGCCTCAGAGAGAAGTTACCTGGAAATCCAAGTTAACCCCATTCACTCTGCATCACATCATCCTGTATTCTCTTTATAGCACTAAACATTTTCTCATAGACTTTTCTGTGCTGATTTGTTTATTTGGCATTACTGCCCTCCTTCTAATATAATATGAGCTTCACGAATGCAGGGTCTTTTCTTGTCTTCTTCACCACCATATTACCAGGACCTGGGTCAGCACCTGGCAAAAATATTTATTAAATGAAGCATAAGGGACACATCTCTAATAGTCAAAGAGTCTTGATAAACTTGAATGTCTATTCTTGATATTCTTCCAGATGTTATAGAAGTCAGCTATAGCAAGACAGCCTTGGTGAAAAGGCTAATCCAGCCATAACTCATGTCAAACCATTCAACGCCTCCTAGACCAGCTGCCCCTTCAACAGAAACTGTTTCCACTCACAACCACTACTAAAGTAGTAGAACTGTTACAGGATACGGATTTGGATCCAGACCCCAAGAGAGGGCTCTTGGATCTCACACGACAAAGAATTCGGGGCGAGACTGCAGTGCAAAGGAAAAGCAAACTTACTAAGAAAGTAAAGCGGTGAAAGGACAGCTACTCCATAGACAGGGTAGGACGTTCCCAAAAGTAAAAGATGGAAGGCATCTACCCTAGGTACAATGCTTGCACATACAGGGAGAGGTCCTCTGATACAAGGGTTCATGATAAAGGATTAATTTTCTTAATTACTATATTTTGCAAGAATAGTTATTATCATCTTTAAAGCAAAATTAGGAATGCCTTTGCTTTCCAGATACTGGGATATATGGATACTACCAAGCCTTGGTCTGTTTAGTAAACGTTATTAATTTGTTTCCTTAACCATAAACATCTAGAGGCTAGGAATGCTGCACTTTCTGAGAATGCAGCCCAGCAAGTCTCAGACTCGTAATCCTAGTGCTCACTCAAAATGGAGTTGCTTTGGCTCAAACACCTCTGAAAGAACTAAACATCCATGTTGTATCATATGAACCTGTCTTCCAGCCAAAGCTAATTGGACTAGGAATGAACAAAGGGCGTTCCAAATGTTAGCTGTGCTTAGGCAGTCATATCCTGCCAAGAGAATCTGAACAAAATGCACAGAGACAGTTGTCAATTAATGGTGGTTGTTGAAGCTAAGTGTTCATGATGTAGTGACAGAGTCTGGAGACCATGTTGAGCCAGGTACATTCTGAGTAAGCAAAATAGAGGGTTGAATAGGGCACTAGGCAAAGTAGAGATAAGAAAGACCGTATGGCTCTAGCGAGTTAATAAGAATGAGTTAACTTCCTGGCTGCCAGTTTCACTACAATATAAATTGCGAACTTTGCCTGGGGATCATGAAGATCCTCTGCATTGCATGATAAAATGCTCTATTTTGCTAGTGTGAAAGAGTGACTATTTGCAACCAAAAGAACTTTGAATGGAACTCCATTGAAATTTCCATATTTTCATTCAAAGGTAAATGTGATCCAAATTTATAGAATCGAGGTGACCTGTTAAGAAACAGTCAACGAAGGGTAATCAAGTGTGTAAGCCAAATCCAATCAAAATGCAACTCTTACATTATGAATATACTCATAGAGGGGGTATCATGGTGAAGTCAAATGGGCATGAAGGTCTGTAAAAGTGGGTACCACGTCCTAAACTTCTCTAGACCCTTCACATTAGTCAACAAAGTTCTGAGAACATAGTGGTTGCTCACTGTACACTTTTGATTACTTTTAACACTCTGAAGTCTGAAATTCTTCCATGTTTTTCCCTTTTTATCTTGCATGCCTATCTTTCTACAGGAGATAAGATTTGCTTTGATATTTGTTACAGCAGAAAATCTTAACCCGATGGTACTAGCACAGTACAGCAATTATAACTCAAGCTCTTTTCATTCTACTAGTTTGTTTCTCTGCCCAATAAAATATAATACCACCAAGAAGTGTGGTGAGTATAGAGTCTAAATCATTGTGAGAACTTAAGTTTTAAAAGGCATCAACAAACCTCTTTGAATATAAAAAGTAAAAGAAGCCTGAAAAATTGCTTCCTTAGAAACTGAGAAAGTAATTCTGGAAAGTCACAGTCTATTTTCCAAAAGGAATAAAACAGAAAAACAATAGGTTGAGCATAAGGATGGAAATGGATGCCAAGGGCTATTTATTTTAAAGGTACAGAGTATTATGGAATAGTCAATAAAATATGAATGCAAATTGTCTGAGTTTCACTCTGAAACATGCCAATAAAAACTTGGCTGACTGAACATTATTTCCTATCATACAGATGTGAAAATGTGGAAGACATACAATAATTTTTTTATAAATACAGAATCTTTTATGTAAATCTGGACCCTCCCTGAGTTCCCAGAAGCATCAAAATTCTTCCCTAAGTCAGTTTTCTCTGTGCTTTCCAGCACTGTGTTATCCAGAGAACACAAATAATTAACCATTGTTAAGAAAACAACGTTTGCATCGTGAGGCAGTAGAAAGTGTATGTTCTTTTTAAAAAGCTAAAAATGTAAACATACTAATACTTTTGTCTCAAAATGTGTATTTCATTATAACTATGACTTCCAGGAACATGGCTCATTTGAACGAAAAAAAAAATCAACAGATTATATTGAGAGTTTTGAACTGACTCCCCATGCCTATCTTGACTGGGTTGATTAGGTAAAACGAACTACAAGTTAAGGATATACATTGCTTTTTCCAGTATTCAAAAGCTTATTCCTAATCTCCCAGAGTATAACAGACTAAAAGGGCAAAATGCTTTGTGTATCATCATTTACATCCTCAATAAAATGTATTTAAAACCCCCTGGAGAAGAGGTGTTAGGCAAATCCCAAATATGATTAGCATTTAAGCTTAGTAGAGTAGAAATATTTTAAAGGTTGGCTTTCAATCAAATATTTGTCCACAAATAATGGAGGGGCCTGACTTGCCTTGTAGAAGACAACCAAAGTGAAGAGAAGCTTTGTTTAGAATACAGTAGCTACAGCTTGCTTCAGCAAGTTTTAAAGACTTTCTTCTCCTTTCCATCAAATAACCCCTAAAGTGTCATATTCTTGTTGGTTTCCCAAGCAAAAGCAAGAAATGCTCTATTAAAAATTTTATAGCTGAGTAAACCAAGTCCCAAAGCACAATAAAAAATACAGCAAAAGGAACAATAAGTTTTCACACTGTTACTTTATAAAATAAGTTTATTTCAGGTTATTTTCAGGCTATCTTTAAAATAAAAATTGATTTGTGACCAGAATTGACCAAAATTAGGCTCCCAACATTTCTCTGTTTAGGCTTTAACTTTGCCTCATGGGTTGCCTTTAATAGAAAAGTCATAGTTATTCTTCAAAAACCTAAGATTTAATTAGATTTTAAGGGCTTTTTCTGTCTAACCAAGACTATCAGATTTTTTTCCTAATAAAAATATGAACTTGCTGCATTTTGAATTCATTCAGAATATCCCTTAAAAGAGGTTGTGGAAAGGGATAGATTCTACTCCTCAATTTTAGCTTTCCAGGAACCAAATAAAGACTGGCACATTTGTTTATGGTCCCTTCTATGCACTAACTTTTGTCATAAACCAAGTGTATCTAATAACATAATTATTCAATTAGAGAACATCAACAATAGAAAGAAAGAAAGAAGGAGGAGGAGGAGGAAGGAGGGAAAGATGGATGGAAGGAAGGAAGGAAGGAAGGAAGGAAGGAAGGAAGGAAGGAAGGAAAGAAGGAAAGAAGGAAGGAAGGAGGGAAGGAAGGAAGGAATAGAGCATGATTTGCTTAATTAAAACTTTCCAAGTAATTTATACATCAATAGAAGGTATACTTAATCTCTGAAGTGGTGAAAATCTGCATTACATCCAGGAAGGTTTCAGTTCCCAGAATCTCTTAATAAAAACACCGCCTGGAAAAAGTTCTTAAATCAGTGAACCTGTTAACACCTGAATTATCTTCAAGTATAGACAGTTCAAAGTATTAAAAATATAGAAAACAGGACATTGCCAAGTGCTGACTCCGTGAAATGTTATCAAAGCAACATTAGATGACATAGAGCGGAGTTTACTTTTACCACGGTAAGGGAGGGTATTATCGTTGCAAAGTCAGTTGTGTCTCAGAGCAGGGAGTAAAAAGTCGGGATATTTGTGGGGTTTTAGGCTCTGGTTTAAGGCAGGTCTTTTAATTCATGAGCTTAGGTAAATTTTGTAAAAAATATATTTAGTATTGATGTGCCCAAACACGAGGCTTTTCAGTCAAGTTTAAATAGTCTTGGGGACTAAACAGTCATTAAAATCTATCTATTAAAGAATTAAATAGTTTGATTTTCATTTAAATAAATTCTTCAGGATGTTTCTGGAACAAGCAATAAAGTTACTTTCAACTTTTGTCCTTCTAGGCAAGAGTTTCTTGGAAATTGGAAACAGTGGAAGAGTAAAGTCACATTAATGTAGACAGAAAGCTGCATGGGTAAAAATACTTCAGTTCTCAAGGTCCCTGATAACCATACAACATATTATAGCATTGGGACAAAAGATACAAGTTAGGATACTTTCAAGTAAAGCTGGTTGTATAGTATAGCTTGTCTTTATATGACAAGACTTCATCCTTTCCAGGTACATAGCCCACATTCCTTTTTCTTCCAAATAAGATAACTGCATAACTTTCAATAAGGCTATTTTACTCCAAAGATGAACCCCTTTCTGAAAATAAGACATATCATTGACTTTCAGCACACAGAGGTGAAGACGTAATGCAATACCATGTGTCAGTCATTGCAGCTGGCAGAAATTGTGTTATTCTGTTCTTTCTTAGGTTAACTTCCTACACAGCTCTAGAAATATCAGTAAAGGAAGGTTGGTTATGTTATCTATATAATAGAGTTTTGGGGGTTTTTTAGCTTATTTATGTTCAGGTTAGGCACAACATAGTATAGCAATTCAGAGCATAGACTTGGTGAGAGATAGCATGGGGAGAAATGCCAGATATAGGTGAAGGGGAGGAAGGCAGCAAATCACACTGCCATCTGTGTACCTATGCAACAATCTTACATGTTCTTCACATGTACCCCAAAACCTAAAATGCAATAAAAAAAAAAGAAAAACAAAAAAAGAGCATAGACTAGCTAGACCATGTATTCAAATCATAACTGTGCTACTTATTAGCTAAGTAGACATTATTTAACCAATCTATGCATCAGTCTCCTTATCTGTAATATGGGGAGAATAATAGTCATAATACAAGAAGTTGTTATGAGGAAAAATGAGCTAATAAACATGAAGTAGTTTGAATAGTACTGTAACAAAGGGTCGGCCAACTATAGCCTGGACCCATTGCTGATTTTTGTCCAATCTATGAGCTAAGAATGTTTTTTATATTTTTAATCTTTTTTTTTAAAGCCAGAGAAAAATATTTTGTAACATGTAAAAATTACACACAATTAAAATTTCAGTGTTCATAGCAAAGTTTTGTTAGGATACACACATGCTCATTTGCCATTTATTGTTTATGACAGCTTTTGCGCTGCAATAACAGAGTTTGATATTTGCAACAGAAATAACAGATAATATGGTTTGGCCTTTTAGAGGAAAACTTTGCTGACTCATGCTGTAGAAGATACTACTGCCCGTGGTCTGCTCAGATTCCATTGCTTTACCAGTTCTGTGTATCTTTCACCGGGCTTTTGTGTATTTGTACTACAGATTATTTCACTGTGGTTCTCTTTAGAGGACTGCCCTTGAGCTATTAGAACTACTTTGACTGCAGACACAGCGGTACGGAAATGCCTGGGAATTTATATTTCCCTCATTCCAGTATGACCCTAAGCCAACAGTTAATGGTATGAGAGTATAGGTCCCTTGCCTCAAATTGGAATAAATTCTGAGGGATAATTTATACTTCATAGGTACTTTTATACTTCAGATACTTTTTATTGGAAAATGCCTTATTTTTCAGTCTTCTACTTATCATTCAGTGTAGCACAGTATCCTGCCATGCTGTGGACGTTACAGGTTAATTTTTTTTCCATTGCCAGTTTTTCCTTTAAACAAAAAACTTGTAAGGAGAAAAATACTAAATTTGATACAACATTTTAACAAGGGCTTTCATTGCTTAGAAACAAGAACAATACACTGTAATATCTCCTATTCTTACTACTGTTGCTCAGAATTTGCTAGTTAACAATTTAATGCTCATGGTTGAGTGATCTAGATGTGAGTTTTCTTTCTCCAGTTTGGACAGATAAGTTTTTGACTGTCCATTAAATACCAGGACCTATAATAAATACTGAGAATACAGTGAATGTAAGATGACCCAGACCTTAAAAATTTCATGCTTTTGTGTGGTACTTGCAATTTCATATGCCACTAGAGAAGGGAATGAATCTTCCACTATATTTCAAATTTTTGGAGTGCCAAGCACAGGGACATACTGAATAAATTCTTGTTAAATTTAATTGTATCTCATCATTTTCAAGAATGGAAATCTATTCATCCAAGAAGCTGAATTTCAGACATAATTTCTAGTAAAGAAATTATTGACTCATAGCTCAACGTGATATAATGTCACAAGAAATGGGCACCAGGCTGAAAACTTGAAGTTCTGACTCTTTCTTTCTACTCTATTAATAATTCCCTAGATGACCAGGTAATTCTTTTTAATCTCTGAACCTCAATTTCTTTAACTATAAAACTAAGAAACCAGACTAGATTATTCATAAGATTTGTTTCAGCTCTGAAATTCTGATTTGTTTGAACTCTTCAATTATTTAGCAATGCCTGACTTTTCATGAAATAATATACCTTACTTCAGGGCTCTATCCAATACTATTATGTGAGTTAAAACTACAGAATTTTTCAATATGATAAACATTATTGTTGAGACGTAACCAATATGTCCTATGATTTATTCCTTTTAGAGTCTCAGGCATAAAAATGTTTCCCCAATATGTCATTCTTAGTTTTCAGTCACTTGTTTTTAAAAAATGTTTGCAATTAGCTCTAAAAATGTTTACTAATAATTTTGCGTCTCAGATATATAGGTAGATCCAACTTCTAATTAATTTCATCATTTTCTGTCTGAGCAAATTGCCTTATTTTATCATTTTGAGTTAATTTTAAGATTTTTAAATTTCTAACACATTCAAACTTGTTCTCTTTTTATTAAACTACCTTTGCCTCCTTCTTAGGTCCCTCGTCCTTATTGTGAGTCCTAAGACTAGTAGAGATAGAAAGTGTCAGCAATGTGCAGAACAATATTTTCAAGCAGTTATCCCATTATAAAAGCATCAATTTGAACAATTACCTATGCATAAAAATACTTTAACACCAGCTAGGAAATTCAGCTGAGAGATTACAGCACCCAGGTAAAGCACAGAAATAAGGAAAGATGCATTTCGTATTACACACATTACCCCTTTTCCCAGCTTGGGCAGCACAGTACTAAGAGAAATATTCCCCATATAGGGAAAAGAGAGTAAAGTGAGAAGTCAGCTGAGAACTCGGCTTTTCCATAGATCCCAACACCAGTAAACACCAGCATAGTAAACCAGTACCAGGCTGGCCCCGTGGACTCACACTCCAAACCTACACTAGCACCAGGCCAACACCCATGGTCCCAGGATCATGGCCTTCCCAGTGCAAGGGCAGCCCAACCACAACTCCAGAATCTGGAATAGCCCCTTTAGACCCAGGCTCCAGACACACTCCATCACTAGGCTGGCCCTTGTGGATCTAAAATTCAGTTCATACCACAGACCCAAGCACCAGTTTTAGCAGTGCAGACTGAAGCTCCAGGCTTATACCTGCAGACCTAAGCTTCAGGCAAGCCTCTGAAGACCCAGGCTCCAGGCTGGTTCTTGTGGACTCAGGGGCTACGCCTGCCTTCCCACTGACCCAGGATTCAGGTCAGCCCATCTAAGGATACCAGCAGCAGGCCAATCAGTAGAACCCACTAGATGGCCCACATAAAATCTCTGGATAGGCTAACTACTGAAGCCAGTCAGTAAAGGCTCTAAGAAGTCTCTACTTCTTCAAATATACAGACATCAAGGCCACTAGCATCATAAATAATCAGAAAACAATGACACCACTAAAGGAACAAAATAAAGCACTAGTAACTTATCCTAAAGAAATCAAGATTTACCAACTTCTCAACAAGTAATTAAAAATAATAGTTTGAAAGTATCTCAGTAAGCCGTAAGAGAACCCAGATAGTCAATCAGACAGAATAAGGAAGATAATAATGAATAAAATGAGAAGTTCAACAAAGAGGTAGAAACTAGAGAAAAAGGGCTAAACCAAACTTCTGGAGCTGAAGAACACAATGATTGGGCTGAAAAATTCCATAGAGAGCTTTAAGCAGAAGAAAGAATCAGCAAACAAAAAGACAAGTCATTTGAAAGTAACAAGTCTGAAGAATAAAAAGAAAAAGCATTGTTGCAGTTCTTCACAGTAAAAATGACTATATGAAAAAGCAAAATTATCTCCTTTACAATGGTATAAAAATAATGAAATACTTACTTAAGAATATATTTAGCCAAGCAGTTGAATGATCTGCAAACTGAAAACTACAAGATATTAGTGAAAGAAATTTTTGAAGACACAAATACATGGAAAAATATCTCATGTTTATGGATTAGAATAATTAACACTGTAAATGGCAATTCTACCCAAAGTAATCTACAGAGTCTTGCAATCCCTATCAAAATTCCAATGATATTTTTTATAAAAATTTTTTTTTAAATCCTAAAATTCATATGGAACCACAAGAGAACTCAGATAGCCAAAGCAATCTTGAAAATAAAGAACAAAGCTGGATGACTTGCACTATCTGATTTCAAAATATACTACAAAGCTATACTAATCAAAACAAAATGGTTCAGGCATAAAGAGAAACACATACACCAATGGAACAGAATAGGAGAGCTCAGAATTAAATCCACATTTATGGTCAATTTATCTTCAACAAATATGCCAAAAACACACAATAAGGAAAGTCTCCTCAGTATACTGTGCTCAGAAAACTGAATATCCGTATTCAAAGGAACGAAATTGGATTCTTATACCATATACAAACATAAACTCAAAATGAATTTAAGACTTAACTGTAAAACAGCTAGAATGAAATACAGAAAAAAAGCTTATTTACATCAGGACAGGCAATAATTTTTTTGATATGACACCAAGGCACAATCAGCAAAAGCAAAATAGTAGACAAAAGGGAGAGCATCAAACTAAGAAGCTTCTGTATTACAAAATAAACAATTAATGGAGTGAAGACACAACCTAAGAAATGAGAGAAAATATTTGCAAGCCATACATCTGATAATGGATTAATAGCCAAAAATATAGAAACTCAAACAACTCAATAGCAAGATAACAAATAACTCTATTAAAAAGTGTGCAAAGGACCTGAATAGACTTTTCTCAGAGGAAGACATACAAATAGCCAACAGGTATATGAAAAAATGCTCAACATGCCTAACCATCCAGGACATGCAAATCAAAACGATAAAGATATCACCTCACAATGGTTAAAATGGTTAAGACAAAAGAGGCAAAAGATAGCAGGTATTGGTGTGGATGTGGAGAAAAGGCAATCTTTTATACTGTTGATGGAAATGTAAATTGCTATAGCCATTATGGAAAACAGTATGTATTTTCTCAAAATATTAAAAATAGAACTACTGTATGATTCAACAGTCTCACTTCTTGATATGTATCCAAAGAAAATGAAATCAGCATCCCCAAGCACCTCCATGTTCAATACAAAATTATTCATAAAAGCCAAGAAATGGAATCAACCTAAATGCCAGTCAGAAGAATGGACTACACACACACACACACACACACACACACACACACACACACGCATACATGTATATACACACATATATAATGAAATATTATTTAGTATAAGAAATAAAGGAAATATTATCATTTGCAATAAAACAGATGAAAGAAGGATGTTATATTTAGTGAAGTAAGCCAGGTACAGAAAGACAAACACCAAGTAATCTTGCTCATCTATAGAATCTGAAAAGCAGAACTTACAGAAGTACAGAGTAGAACAGCAGTTGCCAGGGGCTTGGGACTAGGAAAAATGAGGAGAAGTTAATCAAAAGATATAAAGTAAGAGTAATTTTCATTTTTTATGATGCAAATAATTTACTTTTTGGTGATTCAGACATAGTGGTAGTTATGTAGTTAAGTATTCAACCTTATTTTAGTTTTTATTTAATGACAATTACAGTTTTATGTGATTCTAAATATAAATTTATATTTAGGAATGTAATATTCATGTTCCCCTTCCAATCTCTGAATCCATGCTTCTTCCCAAAGCCTTTCTTCAATGTAAAGGAAGAGGATTTTCTCACCACCACTACTGATCTCTGTATCATTTAACCACAGTTTTAACATTTATTGGACCCTAAATATTTAGCCTGATGCCAAACTTCAGGAATATAAAGAAAGAAGAAGAGATGTTTTATTTTATTTTAAAAGGTGTTAAATTACATTTTAAAGAATGAGCGAAGTTATAAGAGAGATGTAGGCTTGAAGATCAGAAAACACAACATTCAAGAATCTGTTAAGTACTCTAGGATGACTAGAGCCCTCATCCTCCATAAAATACACTAAGACTAATCAAATATCAGTGGAATGTGCATGATTTATTTATATAATTATTATTACTTTCTTTTCCTATGCTGGTCCTAATATAGGGCAATATACTTTCTGATAAAGAAAATAAAATATATTTTTTCTTTTTAAAACATTTTCACCATTACTTGTTTCCTTTTTTTTTTTTCTTTGCAGTTTTTATCACCCAAACCCATCATTCAGTTTTCCTATCTTTCTGGACCGTATTTCAGCTGTCACTATGTAAGTAGGAGCCAATTGCAAACCATGCCCAAGGTCAATTCTGCACTAAAATTCTAGCATTTAGCATTTATGGATTTAGAAGACTAAATGCTGAGATAAAGAGATGAAAAATTAGCTTCACACTCAGATCTCACAATCAGCACCATGTGGTCTGAAGTCCTGGGTATACAACTTATTTAAGATCTTTTAAAGAAATGTGTAAATTTAAAGAAAATAAGAATAATTGTACACTCTTTGTAAAGAAAAAAGGAAAGAGCACATCTGATAATTTTAAAAACTGAGGGAAAAAAATTTATATATATATATATAAGCAGAAAGAGTGCCTGGTTTGTCCCCTAACCCCAAAAGGTCTTTAATGAGCCAAAAATATACATAAATATAAATAATAATTTCTCTATAGATACCCACATCCTTATTGGCATTACGAATATATTTGCCTATACACACATACATGCATGCTTGCATCCCTAGATCCTTGCTCTCTCTTGAATGATCGAAGCCTATAAGATGAAATTAGGTTCAAGGGTCAGACTTATTTTAGATAGGTGACCATAGACATTCAACTTAAACAGATTCTACACAATTATCTCTCATCAAAGTTTGCAGAAGAGGGACACTGATGGGAGAAGGGCAGGGAAGTGCTGGGAGAAGAAGGGCAGGATCCTCAGCAAGGGCTCCACCCTTGAGCCTGTACCCAGGGCCCTAAGTGAGGACAGGCACTTCTGTTTTTGTGCCCAAATGTTGCATTTTCCAAGATCATTCTAGCCTACCATCCTATGCCTATAAAAACCCCAAGACTCCAGCGGCCACGCACACAAGTGGCTGGACATCAAGAGGAACACACCCGCAGAAGAGCACACAGGCAGTTGGATGTCGAAAGAGAGGAGCAGAGGAGCAGAAGAACACACCAACAGACAACAGCAGACACCAGCAGGCCATCATCCAGTGGAACAATGTGGATACTGAGGAGAATTTGGCCAGGGTGATTGGAGGAGAGCCCAGCCACTGAGTGGCTGAACTCTAGGGGAAAATGACCTTCCCACTCCATCCCCCTTCTTGTTCCCCATCCATCTGCTGAGAGCTACTTCCACCATTCAGCAAAATCTTGCACTCATTCTCCAAGCCCACATGTGATCTGATTTTTTTCCAGCACACCAAGGCAAGAACTCTGGGATACAGAAAACCCTCTGTTCTTGTGATAAGGCAGAGAGTCTAATTGAGCTGATTAATACAAGCTGCCTACAGATGGCAAAACTAAAACAGCAGTGTAACACACACCCAGTGGGGCTTTAGGAGCTGCAAACATTTACACCTAGACACTGCCACGAGGTCAAAGCCCCACAACCTGCCCATCTGCATGCTCCCCCTAGAAGTTTGAGCTGTGTGACATCAAAGAAGTGAGCCACACCCCCATCATACACCCTACAAGAGGGATAAGGGAACTTTTCCCACTTCAGTACTATTCACCTTTCCCATCCCTTCCCATTGCATATTCCCAATACAACTATGGCTGCATTCCCTCTTTTCATATTTGTGATATAATTAATCATCCAAATCAGATACCAACTATAGGCAAAGTAACTATAGCTAATAGGATCTAGACTTTAGTGAAATATTTTCTGGTCTTATTCTTTCTCCTTTTCCTCAATTCTAAACATGCTATTTTTTTTTAACTAACAGGCTTTTTAGCTTTTCATTGGCATCCCTTTGGTTGATTGAAGTATATACTGTAAAGATAGGTACTTACAAGCCAACCCATTCCCTTACTTGTGACAAAGATTTTCTCCTTGTTCAAGCCTGGTCAGGATCCTCTGAACACTCTCCTAGGCCAGACCTCAATATTGGGCTACAAAAACTACAGCCTCTCAGCACAAATGATTTTGTTACTCTCCTGCCTCAACACTATGTGGCTTAAACAAATACTACCGTAGTTTCTGGGGTGACCCTACCCCCTATCCCACCTTTAAAGTGTCTGCCTCAGAATGTTCAGTGCTTCCAGGAGAATTTATTTATGGCGCCAAAACCTGGTAATAGGTCTCTGAATCCTCTCTTAGAGCAGTTACTTTTGAAAGCTTGAAGTTGTAAATATAATACTTTCTTTTCTCTTTTGAGACTTATGTTTCCCATCATCTAGAACATTCTTCTCAAGAACCTGAGATCTGTCTCTTTGAAATGCAAACTTCAGGGAAATAACTCTGACTCTCTCTCCCAGGCTAATGGGCATCTTGCTTCAACATGTACCATTGCCTTCTGTCATAAAGATATAAGAAATTCACATCTCCTCCTGAAAAGCACCAATTTAAATACACAATTTCTGCTCAAATCTCCACGTTTTCCTCTTCCTCACTTCCTCATTCTCCCTTTAAAATGTCCAGGACCTCTGTACAAACCAAAGCTGAGTTAACAACTTCTTCCCCATTACAATGTGAAGGATAGAAGACAATACCACTTCAAAATATGCCACTTTACCATGAGGATTATTTTGAACTGAAGACAACTGAGAAAAAGCAGATACAAGAAAAGTTTTCTGCCTTCTTCCTATTTGCCTAAAGACAAACTATAAATTCGTAAAGATAAAGATGTCTCCTCTTTTTTCTGTAACAGGAAGAACAGAAGTAAATCACCAAAGACAATTCTAGACCCTTGTCAGCTGGAAGTCAACAGAGGACATTCCATAACAAACTTTACTAACAAGCCCTTATCTTCCATTAGTTTCCCCCATATATTTACTTTCCCATGATTTGCCACTGTAGAAGCTCAGTGCTTTTTTGTTTTGTTTTGTTTTCTCATGTCCCTAAATGTGTATTGTTCTTTTGTTTGGGATCTTACAGAAGCCCAAATTCTAACTACCTGTCTTAATCTATTAGTACTGCTATAGTGAAATACCACAGACTGGCTAATCTATAAAGAAAAGAAATTTCTTTTCTCACAGTTCTAGAGGTTAGAAAGTCCAAGATGTTCTTTGCTCCAAGATAATAAGTTGAATGCTATATTCTCTGAAGGGGTGAATGTCACGTCCCCACATGCAGAAGGGCCAAAGAGCAAAAACGGTAAATCTAGTTCTCTTCATCTCCTTTATAAGGCTATGCTCATTCATAAAGGTGGAATCTTCATGACCTAATTACCCTCTAAAGGCCTCACTTGTTAATATAGTTGCCTTGGAGATTAAGTTTCCATATTAATTTTGGAGGGAACAGAAGGGTTCAAACCATAGCACCACCTCTTGCAATCACTCACGTCTGAGTATTTCCATGCATATGCACTATGCATTTGTTGATAAATCTCTGTTTATTTTTTATTTGTCTTTGTCAGTCTAATTCTCAAAGCTACATCCAATGAACCTAAGAGAAGTAGAGGGAAAACAGTATATTTTCTTCTTTACCAAAGGTTATTGACGAAAAAAGTCTGTCTTTACCACTTTAAGTTTATCTTTAACACTTGCCAGCATGATGTTTTGCAAACTGAAAACAAAGGAAAAATGCCTCTTCTTGTACCAGTAGCAACAACCAAGGCCAGGGACCAAAAGATTTCATAAAAGGGTCTGGAAAAGCTCAGAGGGGCCAAAGACTGGTTTCTCTATGTATTAAAAGTATAATGCATCAAAAACAGCAACTAGTTACAAAAACCTGTAATAGATACACTAAAAATTTTTTTAAAAGTAGTGAATTATAAGGTTGGCAGATAAACACTAAAATGATTGGATCATTAACTCATGATGACAAGATTTCAGATTATCTTTTTATCACTTTGTGCTTTTCTATATTTTAACTTATCAAGCATAAACAATTATGCTATTAATCAGAAATATTACAATGTCAGAAGACAGTCTCAAAAACTACATCAAAAATGGCAGTGATGAGTAGCAGGGAAAAAGAGAGACATCAACAAAATGACAGAGTAGAAGCAATATGGCTTTCTCAGTTATTCTCCCCCCAAAAAACAAAACCAACTATGCAGTGCCAAGGTTATCACCAGAAATACCTCAGAACTCAAATTAAGTCTTTGACATTCACTGCAATCACAGAGAATTGAAAATCTGCCGCCAGATGAGAAAACAAATAGACCTCTCTAACTGCAATGCTCCTTCCTGAACCACATAGAAGAGTCAACCCAGACTCTTGTTTCTCCCCTGGAAGAATAAAATCAAGGCAGAAAGCCAAGTTCCCATAATCTTGAGGTTTTCGTTTTTGTGTTTTTCATGATAACCATTACTGCCACAACCTATGGAAAGCATTGTGAATGGCCCTGTAGGGCAAAAATTCCTCAGGGCAGCTAGAGAAAAAAAGAGTGTGGATGGGGCTACTAACATTCATCTCATAAAATTTGGTGGCTATTCCTTGACTTGGCCAAAGGAGAAGTGGCTATTCTCTGACTTGGCAAAATCAGAGAGGCTGTTTAGCAGCATAATACTGTAGGATACATGCTCCATGGGTCCTCTGGCCTCAACCTCTAGCCAGCCTTCCCAAATAGCCAGGGGTACTCTTTGGGATCCCCCAATATTCAGGAAGGGCAGACCAACTTTTGCAAGAGCCATAGCAAACCTAGGCTTAGGGTGCCATCTACTGCCATAAAAGAGGCATCAATCTTGAGCAAAGGGAGCTCAGCCAACACGATACCTATATACAGACATGCACTAGAAACAACTAAATCAAGCCAAACAGTAAAGACTGAGGTAAATAATTAATCCTTCAGTGCAATGATATAAACAGAGGTTTATAAGAAACAAGAGCAAATGAGAAACCATGACCTCCCTAAAAGCATAAAAGAAGGAGACAGTGACTGATCCCAATGAGATGACAATGAATGGTGAGCTCTCAGATCAAGAATTCAAAATAGCAGGATTGAGGAAATTCAGTGAACCCCAAGATAACACAGAAAAGCAATTCAGAAATTTATCAAAGAAATTTAATAAAGAGGTTGAAATAATTTTTAAAATGAAACATATATACTGGAGGTAAGAAATACAATTTAAACTGGAAAATGTATTGAAGGATCTCGATATTAGAATTGATGAAGCAAAAGAGTTAGTGAGCACAAAGACAGGCTATTTGAAAATACAGTCAGAGGAAAAAGGAATGAAAAATGCTTACAAGAGCTAGGCAATAGCCTCAAAAGAGCAAATCCACGAGTGACTGGCCTTTGAGAGGGAGCTGAAAAATTGTAAAGAGTTAGAAGCTTATCCAAACAAATAATAAAATAAAATGTTCCAGTCCCACAGAAAGATATAAATATCCAGATATAGGAAAATCAAACGTCACCAAAGAGATTCAACCCAAATAAGTATACTCCAAGACATACAACGATTAAACTCTGAAAGGTTAAAAACAAAGAGAAGATTCTAAAGAAAAAGTAAGCAAACAATCTTTTTAGGAGGTCTGATTCATGTGGCAATAGACTTCTCAGTAGAAACCTTACAGGCCAGGAGAAAGTGGGATGACATATTCAAAGCATGAAAGGAATAAAACTGTCAACGAAGAATACTGTATTTAGCAAAAATATCCTTCACATGTAAAGGAGAGATAAAGACTTTCAGAAAAACTAAGCAAAAAGAATTAATGTCTTACATTTCCTGTCTTACAAGAAAGGTTAAGGAAAAATTTCCAATTAAAAAGAAAAGAATGCTAATGCTCAACAAGAAAAATCTGAAGGTATAACACTCACTGGTAAAAATAAGTATACAGACACATTAAGTATAATTTAATACTGTAATTGTGGTGTGTAAACTACCGATATCTTTAGTATTAACATAAAAAGACAAATCTATCAGAAATAATGACTACAACAATTTGTTAAGAGAAAAGCCATATTAAAATGCATAAATTGAGACAACAAAAAGTCAAAGTGTTGTGGAAATTGAGGTAAAATATGTAGTTTTATAGTTTATTATTTGTTTCTGTATTTTTCTTTGAAATCAAACTCAAGTCTTTATACTTCCTATAAGATAATTTTGTAATCCTCCTGGTAACCACAAAGCAAAAACTTGAATTGAAACACTAAAAATTTTTTAAAAAGTAGTGTATTAAAATATATTACCAGAGAAAATCACTTAACCCACAAAAGAAGACAGCAGGAAAAGAAAGATAGGAATAACAGAACAGCTGGAAAACAAGTAACATAATGGCACTAGTAAGTACTAACCTACCAATAATAAAATTAAATGCAAATTGACTAAATTTTTCATTTAAAGACACAGAGTAGTTAATACATTTTAGAAAACAGGACCTGACAATATGCTGCCCACAAAAAGCTCACTTCATGTATACCAAAACACATAACTAAATGTAAGGGGATGGAAAATGATATTCCATATAAATGAGAACTGAAAAAGAGAAGAAGCAGCTATACATATATCAGATGAAATATACCTTACATCAAAAACTATTCAAAAAACAGAGAGAAGGTCATTATATAATGACAAAAGAGTTAATTCATAATAAAAATATAACAATTGTAAATATATATGCACCCAACACTGGAGCATCCAAATATAAAAATCAAACATTAATAGATTTAAAGGGAGAGATACACTACGATACAATAATAGTAGGGAACTTCAACACCCCACTTTTGTCAATGGATATAGCATCCAGACCAAAAAAAAAAAAAGAAATCAACAAAGAAACATTTAAGTTACAACTACACTCTAAACCAAAAGGACCTAACATTTACAGAATTTATACTCTTCTCATTAGCACATGAAACATTTGGCAGAATGGACCATATCAACATATGGCCACAAAACATGCTTCAATAAATTCAAAAAAATTGTAATCATATCAAGTAACTTTTCTGAACACAATTGAGTAAAACTAGAATTCAATAACAAGAAAAACTTTGGAAATCTTACAAATACATAGAAATTAAACATGTTCCTGAATTACCAATGAGTCAAAGAAGACATGAAGAAGGAAATTTTAAGTTTTTGAAATAAATGAAAATTGAAACACAACATACCAGAAACTACAAGATACAGCAAATGCAGTACCAGAGAAAAGTTTATAGCAATAAACATCTGCACTTAAAAAGTAGAAAGAGTTTAAATAAACAACCTAATAATGCACCTCAAGGTACTGGAAAATCCAGAACAAATCAAACTAAAAATTAGCAGGAGAAAATAAATAATAAAGAACAGAGAATAAATAAATTAAATTGAGACTACAAAATGATACAAAAGAAAAATTTTTTAAAGTTGGTTTTTTGCAAAGATAAACAAAATCAAAAAACTTTACCTAGACAAAGGGAAAAAAAGGTCCAAATGAATAAAATCAGAAATAAAAAAGAGACATTACAACTGATAGCACAGACATAAAAAATGATCATTAGAGACTAGTATTAGCAACCATATGCAAGGAAATTGGGAAACCTAGAAGAAATAAACTTCTGGACACATACAACTTCACATGATTGAACCATGAATAAATAAAAAATCTGAACATACTAATAGCAAGTAATAAGATCAGAGCTGTAATAAAAAGTATCTCAGCAAAGAAAAGTCCAGGACCTGATGAATGAGGAAATATTGAAAGTATTTTCTCTAAAGTCTGGAACAAGACAAGAATCTCTATTTTCACCACTTTTCTTCAATGTAGTACTGTAGGTGCTAGCCAGAGCAATTAGGCAAGATTATAAAAATAAAGGGCATCCAAACTGGAAAGAAAGACATTAATTTGTCCTTCTTTACAGAAACATAATCTTATATTTAGAAAAACCTAAAGATTTAGCCAAAAAACTGTTAGATCAGATGGAAAAATTCAGTAAATTTGCAAGATATAAAATAAAAATAAGTAGCATTTATATGTGTTAACAATGAAAAATCAAAAAATATCAAGAAAGCAATCTCATTAAAATTAGCTACAAAGAAATGTAGTAATAAATTTAATCAGAAGGTAAAAGATCTCTATAATGAAACTACAAAATATAATGAAAGAAATTAAAGGACACAAATAAATGGAAATCCCTTCTATGTTCATGGATTGGAATAATTAATATTGTTAAAAGGTCCATATTACCCCAGGTGGTCTAGAGAATAAATGCAATCCCTATCAAAATACCAATGATATTGTTCACAGAAATAAGAAAAACAATTCTAAAATTTGTGGGAAAACACAAAAGACCCCAAATAGTCAAAGCAATTATGAGTGTTCAAACAGAATAAAACTGAAGGCATAACACTGCCTAACTTCAAAATATACTGTAAAGCTATAGTAATCAAATCAACACAGTAATGACATACATAAAAGCAGACACAGAGATCAGTGGAAAAGAGAACCCATAAATAAATTTATTTATTAATACATCCAGCTCATTTTAGACAAAGGACCAAGAATGTAGACTGGGGAAAGAACAGTCTCTTCAATAAATGGTGCTGGGAAATCTATATTCATACGTAGATGAATAAAACTCGATCCCTAGCTCTCTCATCATATATAAAAATCACAACAAAATTGATGAAAGACTTAAATGTAAGACTGAATCTCTGAAACTCCTAGAAGAAAACATTGAATATATGCTTCAGGATGTGGTCTGGGAACAGATTTTTTTTTTATTAAGACCTCAAGAACTAAAACAGATTTACAAGAAAATAACAAGCCCATTCAAAAGTGGGCAAAGGATATGAACAGACACTTTACAAAAGAAGACATACGTGAGACCAACAAACATATGAAAAAATGCTCATCATCACTGGTCATCAGAGAAATGCAAATCAAAACTACACTGAGATACCATCTCACGCCAGTTAGAATGGCGATCATTAAAAAATCTGGAGACAACAGATGCTGGAGAGGATGTGGAGAAATAGGAACACTTTTACACTGTGGGTGGGAGTGTAAATTAGTTCAACCATTGTGGAAGACAGTGTGGCGATTCCTCAAGGACATAGAAATAGAAATTCCATTTGACCCAGCAATCCCATTACTGGGTATATATCCAAAGGATTACAAATCGTTCTACTATAAGGACACGTGCACACGAATGTTCATTGCAGCACTGTTTACAATAGCAAAGACCTGGAACCAACCCAAATGCCCATCGACGATAGACTGGATAGGGAAAATGTGGCACATATACACCATGGAATATTATGCAGCCATCAAAAACAATGAGTTAGGGACCTTTGTAGGGACATGGATGAACCTGGAAACCATCATTCTCAGCAAACTGACAGAAGAGCAGAAGATCAAACACCGCATGTTCTCACTCATAGGTGGGTGTTGAACAATGAGAACACATGGACACAGGGAGGGGAGCACTACACACTGGGGTCAGTTGGGGGGAAATAGGGGAGGGGGGGGGGGGGGTGGGAAGCTGGGGAGAGATAGCAAGGGGAGAGAGGCCAGATGTAGGTGATGGGGAGGAAGGCAGCAAATCACACTGCCATGTGTGTTCCTATGCAACAATTTTGTATGTTCTTCACATGTACCCCAAAACCTAAAATGCAATAAAATAAATAAATAGGAAAAAAAAAAAGACCTCAAAACCACAGACAACCAAACCAAAAACAGACAAATTTGATTATTTCAAGCTAAAAATCTCCATACAGCAAAGGAAACAATTAACATAGTGAAAAGACAACCTATAGAGTGGGAGAAAATATTTGCAAACTGTTCATCTGACAAGTTCAATAAATAGAATATATAAGGAACTCAAACTACCAACAACAAAAAAGACAATCCAATTAAAAATGGGCAAATGAGCTGAACAGACATTTCTCAAACGAACACCTACAAACAGCCAACAAGTATATGAAAAAATACTCGACATTACCAACTATTAGGGAAATGGAAATAAAAACCATAATGAGATCATCTTACCCAGGTTAAAATGGCTATTATCAAATAGACAAAAAAATAACAAATGTTGGTAAGAATGGGAAGAAAAGGGAACTCTCACACACTGTTGGTGGGAATTAGTACAATCCCTATGGAAAAAAATATGAAGATTCCTCAAAAAGCTAATAATAGAAAATGCCATAAGATCCAACAATCCTAATGCCAGCTATACATACAAAGGAAAGAAAATCAGTATGTCCAAAGAATATCCCATGTTTATTGCAGCACTATTCACAATAGTCAAAATATGGAATCAACTTGTGTCCACCAACAGAAGAATGAATGAAGAAAATGTGGTATATATACACTATGCAATACTATTCAGCTATAAGTAAATAATGAAATTCTGTCATTTGCAGCAACATAAATGAGCCTGGGGGGCGTTATGTGAAGTGAAATAAGCGAGGCACAGAAAGAGAATATTGCATGTTTTTACTCGTCTGTGGGAACCAAAAATGCTGATATCATGGAGGTAGTGAGTAGAATGGTGGTTGCCAAAGGTTTGGAAGGGGAAGGGGCAGAGGAAGGAAAAAGCAGGGATGAAGAAAGACTGGCTAATGGGTATAGAAATAGTCATATGAAAGGAATAAGTTCTAGTGTTTTATAACCCAGTAAGATGACTGTAGTTAACAAGAATGTATAGTATATTTCAAAATAGCTACAAGAGAAGATTTTGAGTGTTCCCAACACTAGGAAATGATAAATATTTGAGATGATGGATATGCCAGTTATCCTAATTTGATCATTATACATTATATACATGGATCAAAATATCTCAAGTGCCCCATAAATATGTATAATTATTATGTATCAATAAAAAACAATGAAAAAGGAAAAGAAAAAAGAGAAGGAAGGAAGGAAGGAAGGAAGGAAGGAAGGAAGGAAGGAAGGAAGGAAGGAAGGAAGGAAGGAAAAAAGGAAGGAACAAAAAAGGAACTTTTCACTGAAGTCAACCAAACCCACATTCAAATTTTAGTTTTGCCTATTGCATGATCTTAGGCAGGTAATTTAGCATCTTTAAATTTCAGTTTACTTAAACACTGAAAAGATAATTCTTAACTCATAGGGCTATAAAGAAGGTGAAATAAAACATATTTATATAAATTTAAAAGAATATTCATTGTTATTATCAAGATGAAACTTTGCCTTCCCAAAGTTTAAAGCCTGTCCTGAATCTACTCTGGTACTGCTATATTATCGTTTAAATCATGGAGACACTGCAGTTTGTACTCCTACGCTCATTTCATAGATACTTAAAGACCTAACAAAGAATAAGAAAAACTTCATATACATTCATGTAGTATACTTTTCACATGTAATGTATGGCATCTAGCAGCAACTGCAATAATGATGATAATGAATGATTCCTGTAATCTTAGTCTCTGTCAGGTTCAGAGTTAATCACTTTATATGCATTATTTTACATTATCTTCACAGTGACCCAAGGAGGTAGATAGTATTATCACACACTAGTAACTTGCTCAACACCATTGAACTAAAGACTGGTAGCCCTGGGTCTCTAACCCAATCTTTGAATCTTCAAAGGTTCAGCAATGTTTGAAGTTGTTTATACAACTTCAAAGAGCAGCCTCCTGACCATTTTGGCATCTGCAGAATGAAATAAGGACAATTCTGTCTAAGGTATGTTTCCAATTTCTTTTTCTTTTCAAAATCTTGTTCTTACATATAAATTGCAGTCTACCCTTCATATTTCAGTTCTGCATCTGTGTATTCCATTGACCACAGACAGAAATATTTGGAAAAATATAAAAACAAAAAATAATAATACAATAATTAAAAATAATGCAGATAAAAAATACAATGCAACAACTATTCACCTAGCACATTTACAGTATTATAAATACTCTAGAGATGATTTAAAGTATACAAGAGGATGTGCATGGCTTATATGCAAATACACTATTTTATATAAAGGACTTGAGCATCACAGAGGATTTTTGTATCTGCAGGGATCCTAGAACCAATTACCCACAGATTCTGAGAGGCAACTATATATTGAACTCTACATTGTATGTCATCCTTTCCCTGAGGCATGACAGAAATAACAAAAGTCCGAACTCTTCAAATAACTCTGGTCATGGGAGTTGAAGAAACCACCAAATCTGTGACCAAATTACAATTCTGATGCATGTTACAATACCTGCTTCACAAATGCCACAGGCAGAAAAAATACTGTCTGTCACAGCATTGTGATTCCATTTTTCACAGATTCTGAAATGCAATCACACCAGACTGGACTAAATCTGTTAGAAGATAAATCACCAATCCTGAGAACTTTTTAATCATGTAACTCTGGTGAATCAGAGTGAAAGCAATTCTGCATTGTCTACATACAACTATATTTGCATGCCATCAATACAGGATGATCCTATTGCTTGAAGGTAATGCCTTTGCTTTCATTTTATAAAATCACATCTTAAAATGACAAATTAATGAATTTGGGGATTCTAGGAACATATATTGTCTTTACAAAGTTTAAGAAATTGTAAAGTCTGTTAGATTTTTAATGAAGGTTGTTTTTAGTTTTTAAATTAGCAAAATCATGCACACATTTTTTTCTTCTGCCCTTGGAGATTATAAACACCCAGAGGCAACTCATTTTTGCAGAGTGTTTGCTGTCAAGGAGCAATGAAGTGCAAATGGAAGCCAATTGAACTTAGCAATTTGTTTACTCAGAAACAAAACAGCTGGAGAAAAAAATTGAGTATTTTAATAATTAGTCAGTCATGTTAGATAAGGGGCATTCCAGTATAGGATATAGCATTATAATAAGGAAGCTGCCACTTTGGATGATAAAGAATTAGCAATTAACCTTCTTCAAACTCAAGAAAAGCATTCCCAGAAAGGGGGGGAAAGTTTTTTTAAAATCCTTCAATTTTGAATTATATTCACTAAGTCTCCAGAGTCAAAATAATTATTTTTAAAGTTTTATAAGATCCTTTGAGAGCATTCACGAAGGCTCATGTGAGCCAATGCTAAAGATTATGTATTCAAGAAATTATAAACTAGCATAGTTATCATAGGGAACTGTTGTCAACTATCTGATCAGAAGTTAAATTCTGATAATCCTTTATCTTTAATGTCTATATGTACTGTAAGTTATATATATATATATACAAAAAAAAACATATAGCCCAATGCTATATGCTGTAACCCAATTATTACCTACCTTCTGGTACGACATGCTCAGTTAACTATAGGCAACACCACTTTAACTTTTAACCACAAAGTCCTTTCATCATGCACCTGCCAAAAGATTTTTTTAAATATAAAAAACACACTCAAAGAAGAGATAGGGCCACACACCAGTGACATGAGAGATTATGACTATGTTCCAATGAAAACCAAAGCAATGGGAGCTGAGAATGGCGACTTTGCCCAAAGCTCACATCTTTACCTCGAACATCTGCCAGCCAATGGAGAATGTGAATCCTTCCCTTCCCAGAGAAGTATTCCAATTAGCAGTTCAGATGGAGAACTGACTTAAACTTCAGATACTTTGCTTTTGTATGGCTATATCTAAACAGGTAGACTGGTCTTTGAGGTCCTTATGAACAACTGGAGAACTAAACTAAATAACAGTTATATCACATATATCCCAAGGAGTATAAAAAACGAAGAAGTAATTGTGTGGAACTGCGTTTGGTACCTGCAGAGGAGAAGGGAAAAGAGGCAAAGGATAGAGAGCAAAAGAAGTAAAAAGGGGATTGGGAAGAAAGCAATATGGTTATAGTCTCATCGGCAATTCTTAAATTTGGCTACAAATCAAAATAACTTGGTACAGTAGCGGTACTGAGTCAGAACAACCCAGAACATGTTGTTGTTACTGTTACTGCAGCTGCTTCTCTTCAAGAGGTCCTGATATTTCTGAAGGACATTTTAGAGACTGTAGTCTCTGGGGTTGTTTGTTTGTTTTTGGAGTCTCTAGTCTTTGGAACCAACTCTATCACGTAGCTGAGTTGCTCAGGGACTTCCAGTATCTAGAGGAATAAGACCATGTAATACTAACCTTTATTTCCTATAAAAATAGGCTGTTTTTCTCCCCCTTTGACTCCTGTATTAGTCAGGGTCTGTAAAGGGACAGAACTAATAGGATATATGTATATATGTAGATGAGTTTATTAAGGAATATTGACTCACGCGATCTCAAAGTCCCACAATAGGCCTCTGCAAGCTGAGGAGCAGAGAAGTCAGTCTGAGTCCCAAAACCTCAAAAGCAGGAAAGCTGACAGGGTAGCCTTTAGTCTGCAGCAGAAGGCCCGAGAGTCCCTGGCAAACCACTGGTATAAGTCCAAGAGTCCAAAAGTTGAAGATCTTGGAGTCTGATGTTTGAGCACAGTAAGCATCCAGCACAAGAGAAAGATGAAGGCCGAAAGACTCAGCAAGTCTGCTCTTTCCACCTTCTTCTGCCTGCCTTATTCTAGCTGCACTGGCAGCCGATTAGATGCTTCCCACTGAGACTGAGAGTGGGTCTGCCTCTCCCAGTCCACTGACTCAAATGTTAATCTTTTTTGGCAACACCCTCACAGACACTCCCAGGAAAAATACTTTGCATCCTTCAGTCCAATCAAGTGACACTCAGTATTTGCCATCACAATCCCACAGATGTGACTATAATGAGATTTTATCAAAACGACTTTATCCTATTGTTACTCCTGCCAGAGAGATGGTGCATCACACCTATCTGGCTTTGAAGTATACAAGGAAACTTTCTAATAGATTGTCAATTGCTTTGACACAAAAGGTAAAGAAAATGTAACTTATCCCAGAACCTTGTTCTCAATCTATCTCCAGTACTGCAGCTGTCAAATTTGGTCCCTAAAATGCCCTTGATTAAAGGAGTGAGCCAAAGAAAGAGTAATAGTCTGCCAAGTTAGGTGGCCATAATCCTCAATATTGGTAATTACACTTCAAATACATTGAGCTTTGTTGTAGAAGCTTAGAAAGTAAAACTGATTCATCTAAACAAAAGATGATTTAGATCTTGTGAGACTAAGAAAGTTAAGGATGTTCTAAAGCATCTCCTGCAACTACACTACCTTCATTTGTGATTTTGTCAGATCACCCATGACAGCTTCTGCCTAATGCAGCCATCTGGGAAAGTCTTAGGCAATCAAGAAAAATATTACAGATAGCTCATTTTTCTGAGGTAGAGCATCAAGTATGAGGAAATCACAGACAATCAGAAAATACTAGATGTGGCTCATTTTACTAAGGAAGTATACCAAGTTTGATGCTGGGTTTTATTGTTATAACGTAAGTCTGAGGCCTATGCCATTTGTTGTAAGTAGCTCTGAGATTTCATCAAGAAGAAACAATTCACCTACTTCTCCTTTAGAGCCAGGCAGAACAATTAACTTATTTGATACTGTCAAGCATTTGCATCATGATCTCATTCAAAGCCTTCCTTAATAGTGGAGTCTTGTATCTCTGTCGGCAAAAATGCATTGCTCTTTACTTTCAGTCTGTCACAGACTCAAGAGTAGGAAGTATTTATAGAACTGGTTAGTAATACAGGTTGGCTAATATCTTGGTCCTTCATTTTGATCTACAAGTTTTTCTCATGTGTAATTGGATGACTTTGTTCGAATTTCTATCATGTATACATTAATACATCACTTAACACCTTCTACAATCAACAGTGTCAAAGTGTGCATTACAGCCTTCTGTTTGTCTGACTTGTAGATGGCCTGGGGCTGATGTAGCAACATTATATTAAATGGCAGCTTTAGTAGTCTCTGAATAGGGTTCAATAACGTCCACAATTTTTTCACAATTGGCATCCATTAATTCACCCTATGGAACAATTTTTCAAATGTTTAAGAGCTAAAATACAAGGGTTCTTACTATATTTAACCCTCTTTCAATCTAGCCAACCAAATTAAAGCTAATTTACCCCCAGAACAAACTAAATCATGGTTATGGCTTTAAAAAATTCTTATGCCCAAACTCTGTAGAGTTTCAACTTCACTCCTTCAGAACCTCCTTCACAATCTATTTAAAAGCTGTCTTCAAACCTAATTTCACATTTGAAAAAGCCACATCTAGAAAACTCTTTCCACACTGCATTTTCCAGGCATTCTCAAAATAATTCAGGGATAGAGACAGTAAAATCCTTAGCTTATAATGTCATTTCAGAAATTAATCCCGCCAGAAAGTAATGCTTCTTATATTGACACAGCTGTGGATAAATTAACTTTTAGGAACTGAAGACATTATTAATCTTGATACATACATAGTCACAAACAATGTTCTAAGAGAGGGGTTCTCTGATCTTGAGTACCCAACCAAACCAGAGCCAGAGGAGCACTCTAAGTCAGTACTATATTGCTTCATTTTTTTCATAATGCTATACCAGCCTGGTCGACCAGGAAACACATATCCAGACTTTGTCTTTGGAAGCCTAACATTTATTATTGTTGGTAGTAGAAATAGTTGTCATTTATTAAGTATTTACCATGGACAAGACTCCATGTTAAATATCTCCACATTGTTCATTGAATGTTTAAGAAAATATTAGTTTTAACATTAGGAAACCCATACAGTGAATATTCAAAAGGAGACCTAGTTTTCTATGAAGTCTTTTTCTTAAAATACCAGAGAAGAATTTGCCTATTGCACAGCTACCACTTCTTTTCCAGAAGGAAAATGGATAAGAAATGTGTCTGGGGGAATAAGTCCTGATTACCTGCAATAGGGCAAAGAGAAGTGAATGGAAATCCAAGGAAAGGAGGATAAGAATAGAAAGTATATTTCAAGATTGAACCTTCAAGAAATATAATAATATCAAGATATACTATTACTAATTGAAGAGAAGGCAGATAAAGAAAATACATTAATAGCTGTGTAAAGAAGAATGTCATCCACATTCATGTCAAACATGAAAAAAATTAAAGCAAACTGGACAGGCAGTTTGGAGCCTGTATAGCTTAACTATGTCTTGCATTCATTAAAAACCTTAGTATTTAAATTCTGGAATTCCTTTGCATGGTATGCTTCATCCATGTTAAAGTGTGATGAAAGTAAGACTAAAAATGACTGCTTTTATTGTACACTTTATCACCAGTTGGGAAGTTAAGTAAAAACCTTTCTGGGATTCAGTTTCACCAGTTGTACAGTGGAAATTAATCAAACTCCTCTACCAACAGCACACAGTTTTTAAACTACACCATATTGCTTGAGGCAATGGAAAAGACAGCTCTTTGACATAGCAGAAAGCACTATAGAGACCTAAAAGGTATTTTTGTCATTTTCTGTCCAAATGCAATCAGCACTAAATTGATAGCTAGATACTACAATTCTTCAAGAGGGGCACTGGACAATATAAGAAATGTCTAGTACACTACTAGGCTCTGTGCCTCAATAACTGACAGTTAAAAGAGTATAATGAGAATGGACCAAAAAGCTCCATTAAGAGCGGTATATGAAGGAAGAAAAACTGGAATATTTCCCTGTATCTCCACTAGTTGGTTTAATTATTCATTCATTAAATCTATTATTTGCTCCCTTCTTGGGATGCTTCAAGCTTATTTTATCTTATTCTTTGTTGAGTAGATACGAAGAATAGAATAGTAATTCCTCCCATAATCAACACCTAGATTTTTCATCTTGTGGAAAAATAACTCCATTAATAACTCCAGTGTTTTTCATTCTCCCTGACAAGGATTGCCTCTTTGACCAAATTTTAGGCAGGCTCCTCCTAGCCCCGTGAGGCTCCATCCTCAGGTATGTTCTCCAAGATCCCAGTGTTAGCAAGAATCCTGTCAAGTTGGATTAGCCAGAGTCCCTCACCCTTGGTGTCTACTCACCCTCCATATCTGATAGAGTTTCTCATCCTCCACCCGACTTTTAGAATCTGATCACCCTGATCTTCCTTCAGTAAGAATCCTGTTAGGTCAGTTTAGCCATAATCTCCCATTACCCTTGACAGTTTCATGGTAATTTTCCATCCATTAACCCCTCCAACCCTAACCTCCTTGGCTACAAATAACTGCTTTTCCTTGTTGCACTCAGAGTTGACTCCAATCTCTCTCTACTACTGCAAAACCTTACTGCAGTAGTCCCTATACTATTGTGGCAGTCCTAAACATGGTCTGCACTTACTGTTTTTAATAAGTTTTTTTAATCATGTTTTTCTTTAACCTCCCTCAGTGAAAATATTGTTCAACTCTTTAATTATCCTCATTGAACTTGTCTGGACTATAAAAATGTGGGAAACTGTAAACTCTGTTAGATTCTTTCCAAATGGAAAAAGGTCTCTTTTTTCCTGGGGAAAGCCGTCCTTGGCTTGAAGTCATTTGTGTGAGCTGTAAACTATGAAACATGATACAGAGAACTATTTGAAAGAGTCAAAATGTTAGAATGTTGTCTTAGGCCATTTGTGCTGTTATAATCAAATACCACAGACTGGGTAATTTATAAACAACAAAAATGTATTTTCTCACAGTTCTGGAGACTGGGAAGTCCAAGATCAATGCGCTGGTATCTGGTGTCAAGTAAGAGTCAGTTCTCTGCTTCTACGATGATGCCTTGATGCTATGGAACACTGTGTCTTCACATGGATGATGGTGAAAGGGAGAAAGAGGTAAACTCCATCCAACAAGCCCCTTTATTTGGTCACCTAATCCTATTCACAAGGACAGAGCCCTTATGACTCAATCGCTTCCCAAAGGCCACACCTCCCAATACTGTTGCTATTGGCATTAAGTTTCAACATGAATTTTGAAGGGTGGAAAAAAAAGTATTTAAACCATAGAAGATATTGTAATAGAATTTAAGAATTTAATGGACACAAATAGAGAGAGAATAAAGCATAAAGAAGAGATGTGGTAAGAAATAAAGAAGATCAAGGCAGTTGTGGTGGCTCACACCTGTAATCCCAGCATTTTGGGAGGCTGAGGTGGGTGGATCAGGAGGTCAGGAGGTCGAGTTCAGCCTGGCCAACATAGTGAAACCCTGTCTCTACTGAAAATACAAAATATTAGCCAGTGGTAGTGGTGGGTGCCTGTAATTCCAGATAGGAGGCTGACGCAGGAAAATTGCTTGAACACAGGAGGCAGAGGTTGCAGTGAGCTGAGATCATGCCATTTGCACTCCAGCCCAGGTGACAGTGTGAGACTCTTGTCTCAAAAAAAAACTAAAAATCAAATGAAGAGCAATGAAAGTGATAAATATGTGGGAGACTCTATATGAGAAGTGATTGTATAAAACAAGAATAATCATGCTTTTCAAAAACATATTGTGTAAATACACATTTTATGTATTACTGTTTGTTGTTTTACACTCACCATTTATGTAGACTTATTCATATTTGCATATGTGTATGTGTAAGAAAATCATAGCATACAAGTCAGTATAAATGAAGTGAAATGTTCTAATGTCTTTGCAATGTCCAGGGAAAGTAAAAAGTGCACATTGTAATTTCTATGACAAGCACACACATGTACACACACACACACAGATGATGAACAACTCTAAATGAGTGGAAGGTAAAAGTTATTGCCCTAAATAACAAGGAAGGAAAACATGGCCAGAGCTGATTGTTTGAATGGGAAGGAGACAATGTAAGGAAGGTAAGGATAACAATATTATTTTTACATTAAGAGAAATAGAAAGATATAGCAGAAAACTGATAGAGAGAAATGGGAGATTAAGGACAACAAAGGCATAAAATTAACCAATACAAAATTAACAGAAATACTATAGCTTTCAAAATTCGAAGATAGGGAGAGGAGACATGAGGTATTGTAAGTCAGCTTAATATTCATCTTTTATAATGGGAAATCAAGTTCATAAATTAGGAAACAGTGTTATAAGCATTTCATTTTTATCTGAGAGTCATTACCCAAGAAACTTTAATAAAAGTAATTTGATGATACTATCTTAAAAATGGGATTTAGAATGGTAAAAGATGAAATAAGGCACTCCTGCTTTTTATTTGAAGTTTTGCTGTTTAATTACTTTATACTTTGAATAAAAATTTAGATTATATATGATTACATATAATTTTATAGTTTTGTATTATCTTACTATATGACTATAGCGTGTTTACATATGTTAGTTTATATTACATATAATAAAATTATAGATAGCATACATGATAATATATGCTATATTATTATATATGTCTCAATATTATATATTTTACTATATATAATATCCACATTTTGTATTTATGTTTATATTTATATATTCCAGCTGGAAAAGTAACCTGCTATTATCCTTATGAGCTAACCTTGTTTCCACTGGTGTTTAGTAAAACGTTGTTAAAATTCAGGTCATGCTTTAACAAGCTCAGAATCAGACAGATTAGATTTCAAATCTCTTTTCTGTCATAATCTGACTATGTGAGATATAAAAATTCACTTAATTTCTTTGAGTCTCTATTTTCTTATTTATAAGGTAAGAAAAATTATAGCTACTTTCAGAAGTGTTGTGATTGTTGGAGATAATATATTTAAAATGCTTAGCCAGTGCCTTCATAAAGTAAATGCTCAATAAATGAAAATAATATTATTTAAAATATTAATATTCATTTATTTAATAAGCATTTTGTGAATCCCATTATGTGTAATAATTTTCCTAAGACTTCCCACAAGAAGTTTGCCATATGATGGGAAGAGGAAGACAAAGGAGGCTTCATAGAATCATTGACATATGAACTGCACTGTGACAGATAATAAGCCTCAGGTAAGGAAAGGAAATTGCAAGCAGAGAGAGCAGCATAGGCAAACAGCATATATATAAAGCAACATTATATATTTTATGTCTTAGATAAGAAGTTTGGATTTGCTCAACTTTAGAGACAGCCATTGAAAATTTTTAGGGAAGCCGGGTGCAGTGGTTCACGCCTGTAATCCCAGCACCTTGGTAGGCTGAGGCGGGTGGATCACAACGTCAGGAGTTCAAGACCAACCTGGCCAAGATGCTGAAACCCCATCTTTAAAAAAAAAAAAAGAAAATTTTTAGGAAGATAATCATGCTAACATTAATAAAAACAAGTAATCCCAGCAATTTGGGAGGCCAAGGCAGGCAGATGACTTGATGCCAGGTCAAGACCAGCCTGGCCGTCATGGTGAAACCCCATCTCTACTACTACTACAAAAATTAGTTGGGTCATGGTGGTGCATGCCTGTAGTCCCAGCTACTCAGGAGGCTGGGGTAGGAGAATCACCTAAAGCCTGGAGGCACAGGTTCAGTAAGCCGAGATTACGCCACTGCACTCCAGCCTGGGTGACAGAGGGAGACTCTGTCTCAAAAAATAAATAAATAAATAAATAAACACTCAATTAAGATAAGGGAGAGGATTTATATGGATATTACAATAATCTGGGAGATAAGTGACAAATACCTGGATTACATCAATAGGAAAGTCAAGGAAAGAAGTTTACAATTAAGAAGGTAGAGACTAGGGACATGGACTGATTTAATGTGACAGGTGAATCAGAGGGAACAATTCAGGGTGGCTTTTGAAACTGGGTGAAGAGTAGTGATAAACTGAAATAGAAAATGGAGTTAAAGAAAAATCAAGTTAGGATATATGAGTTTGAGCAATATATCAGAAATGATGCTAGGAATAGGAGATGAAGTAAATATGACAGAGCCCTTACCCTAGAAATACTGGAATGTCAAGTGCAAATGTCCAGTGGGTAGTGGCTTTATGGCTCTGAAGCTCAGCAGGAAGTGTGGGCTGAGGGTCTGTCTTTGGCTTGGTACATAGATAGTGGCTAAAAACACGAATTTAAACCATTTTTCCAAGGAAAATCTCAGAAAGTGAGAAAAGAACTTGCTCCTTGTCTAAGAACCAGCCTGCCAGACCCACTCATTCCAATGTACAAAAGTGCATTCTTTCACTCACAAAAATTTTTTCAATTTAATGCATATCGTTGTCCAAATTCAGTGTTATTTTTGCATGTCATATACTACATATATACATTTACATTCCAAGGCTAGAATAAGTATTTCTAGGATAAGGGCTATGTAATATTTACTTCATCTCCTATTACCAGCATCATTTCTAATACAACCAATGTCCCATATATGTGTTTGCTGAGTAAATTCATCACACTTCTGGTAGACTTATAATGATTGAATCACAGCTCTTTCTACAGCTTTAATTAGAGCTGTTTTTCTGTTTCTCTAGCTCCTACTTTATACCATATTGCATGTCCTACTCATGTTTCTTTTAGTAAATAAGTGCTTAATAATAAATGTCAGCATAAAGTCACCTAGTCAGCCATATGGAGCTCACTAATCATGGCACAATTCATGAGAGGAAAAGTGAAACTTTTAAGAAGCTCAAGGTATATTTCTGCATATGTCTCTCAAATTATCATTGATTAACTGCCCCAAGCCAGATGTAAAGAAAAAAAGAGAATGACATCATTGGCATTGCAATTATTGTAGTAACTTTAATACTGTCATGTTGGGGTGAAATGACACCCCTTTTGTTTTTATTTTTATTTAATTTTATTTTTTGGGATAGAGTTTCACTCTTGTCTCCCAGGCTGGAGTGCAATGGCGCCATCACGGCTCATTGCAACATCTGCCTCCCAGGTTCAAGCAATTCTCCTGCCTCAGCCTCCCAAAGTAGCTGGAATTACAGGCACCACCATGACATACAGCTGATTTTTTGTATTTTTAGTTGAGACGGGGTTTCATCATGTTGGCCAGGCTGATCTTGAACTTCTGACCTCAGGTGATCCACCCGCCTTGGCCTCCCAAAGTGCTGGGATTATAGGCATGAGCTACCACATCTGGCTGATGCCCTTTTTAATTGGAATCAGATCTCTTACAAAAATGCCCTACTCTGTGAGAGACTCAGCCTAGCCTAAGTCTATCCACCATGCAAAAATTTAACCTGCAGATATAGCAAAAATGACAACATCCCTACTAGTGTTGACAAGAGTAACAACACTCAGGAAGGCATGAGAAATATATTCCTTGAAAAGTTTCATTCCATAACAGACATTTTTCAAAAGGTTGAATTCGTTTGGAAAGAGATGGTCATGTTGAAGTCAGCTCCACAAAAACATTTACTCGCAAAAACACTAGCAACAAACAAATAACATTTGACAAATAATTGTCTTACCCTGGCTATATATAAATGCGGAAAAGTCTTCAAATGCTTCAATTTGAAATGTTGTCAGCTCAGAAGCTTTTCCTGGTAATACATTACTGGCAATGCTTGCACCTTGTTGTTTTCAGAGCTATTAACCAAATGTTAAATATTATGCAAGTGCCATCTGAAAAAGTGTGGGTCTGAGACGTATTTATTTTGTAATAAATAACAAGTAGTCACAAGTCACTAAGCAGAACACAATATTTAGAACAAGAGCTACCTTTTATCAAAAAAGTAAAAATTCAAAAAGTGAGCTTGTCAAAAAACAATTGATATCTTTTTAGGTAATAAGAACCAAGAGTATAGCATGTAAGTAATATAACGAATGAGGGTTGTGAAGGAGAGATGTCATAAATTTGACTACACATTGAACATAAGTAGCAGTGGTCTATTTTCTTATAGTATATTATTAATCATTACAGATGGTTAAGAATTGTTTTTCTGTATTTGAAGTCAACCTACCAACCTCCTCTCCAACCTGGGGAGAGTAGCGTATTCCAGGCTTTTGTTAATGTAAAATTAGGTAGTGTTTATAACAGTAAAAAAGGTAGCTAATTAGTAAAAAAATACCATTAGTCACATGGGAAAACATCCAGAGAAAACATTCCCAGGCTAGTCCTCCCATATAGACAATAATTAGAAGTACAAGCCCCAGGATCTGCTTATAAGTGATAGTTTTTCAGTGTCCCATTCAAGTTCAAACTGATTCCCCATCCAGACATTTTCTAACTGCAGAACCTCAGGCAAATTACTCAACCTCTTTGTGCCAACAGCGTTCTTATCTAAAGTCTGCTTCGATGGATGTAATAGCTATTTAATGGGATTATTGCAAAGATTAAATAAAATAATGAAAATCCAAAACCAGTACAATACCTGGCACATGATAGGAAATCAAGAAAAGTTGACTATTATTATTATTATTATTATTCCCAAACCCTAAATGCACATAGCCTATATAATAGATAGTTGAGAGTAGACTCATCTCACGCATGTAAAGTGTGTGTTGGGTGGTACCCTTTCCCTAAGCTTCTATGTGCATCTGTGATTCTCCTGGAGGCTGAGGACCATCCTAGGACAAACATTTGAACTGCATCCACAATTAAGGTTCAGAGCTACATAAGAATATATGAGGACCTGGGTAGGGGGTATAGGGCATGGTGACAAGAGGAAGGTTCTTTCAAATTTGCATAGAGAACAAAGAGACTTGAGATGGAAATCACTTGAAAAAAAAAAGGACCTGGCCAGTGGGCTGAGAGCAGACAAACGGCAGAAGATTACAGGGGTTAAAAAAAATAAAAAGTTACACTATTAACTTCTGTAGTATTTCAGAATCCAAGCAATAATACTGAGGATATGCCCTGCCCCTGACCTGAGCATATGGTGGAGGGTGACACCAGTGTGTGAGGTGAATCAGCAGATCTCACCCTCAGCAGGTCAAGACAGCTGAGGGCAAAGCAGAGCTGTTCCGCTGTCAAAGGCAGCAGCTGCAGAATCCAGGATCTGCAAACAGCAATGTCAGCAGATCTTCAGGGTGAAGCACTGAGATGACGGAAGGAGCCAAAACGAAGTGATCAAGGTGGTGGCACAGCGCAGAGCAACAGAAATCCACCTTGAGGTGCAGACTTGAAGCTATTTATAAAATACCTCTGAAGTGAGCCCAGCAAAACTCAGGAGAGTGACTTATACATTGAACTAAATGCTGATAGGCCCTCCTCATCTCTGGCTGGCCAAAGCTGAGACAATTGGCTTCTGTTATGTTGTGTTTATTGTCTTTCTCAGGAAAGTGTATTATTTTTGTGGCAGCTGTCTAAATTCAAAGTAAAGAGTTTGGCTTGATAAGTTGGTAAGCAGATGTTTCTGGTGATAACTCAGGCACATAGCTCAGATTTGGGAGAGGCTGTTCTCGCCTCCAACTCCCATAAGCCAGATCATCATGGTTTTATAGATTCAAATGTGACAGCTGAGCTGAAAACAAAGTTCTCTGCTCCTATTTGACATAGGAGATGATTGGGCAGGGACACAAAGAACATACTCAGTGAACTTCATTTCCCATTCTTAACATTATTCCTCAAATGAAATATACTTAAAATGAATAACGACTTAAATAGCAGGTGAATAACGGAGTTTATCAAAAAACATGACTATGTCATGTACGATTTTTAGTTGCCAAACTACAGTGTGCAAAAAAATACCATTTAAAAAATGTTCTTAAACTAAAACACGAAAATTTTCACACTCTGAGCCCCCATCCCAAAAGGCTGGGGAAAAAAATTTCAGCCTTTATCATTCAGGAAATTTCTCATACTTCTGCTCCTTACCCCATCTCCTCCCCTGGATTAAGCAAAGGTTGAGAATCTTACAAAAGAGTCAATGCGTTGGGGAGGGTCTTCTGGTCATGAATCATCAGTACCTATTATTTCTCCTGGAGACACATCCAGTCTCTTCAGATCCTGTAGTTTCGCTGCTGCCATGCCATTGTTGAGTTGGAAAAACTTTGAAAAGAGTTGGAGCTTCCAGACTGGGAACTCAGCCGCCCTAGGGACCCCACTCAGACTTTCCCTGAGAGCTTGACTTTTCCTCAGTGTGGAGTTACAGAGTAGGACAAGAGTCTCCACTATCAAAGTATACAAGATGCTCTACTCTTTCCCATAGAGAGAACATGTCTCTTTTCCCTTGATGCCCTCAGAAGTCTTTAGAATGACTCAAAAAGTAAATTTTAATGCAATATCTGCTTTCTACTAGCCAAAAACACCCAGAATCCAAAAACCCATGAGCCTGACTTTCTGCTTGAATAAAAGAAGGGAAAGGTGGAAAAATATATAGAGAAAAATCATACATTAATGTGTGCTATAGTTTGAGTGCTTTCCCCAAAAAAAACTCCTGTTGAAATTTAACTTCCAATGCAACAGTATTGGGAGCAGGGGCCTAACTAGGGGTATTTAGGTCATGAGGGCTGCACCTTCAGGAGTAGATTAATATCACCATACAAAGAGCTAGTGAAAGTAGATTTACTCTTTTGCTCTTATGCCATGTTAGGATACAGCGTTAATTCTCCTTTGCCCTTCTGCCTTCCATGATATGAAGCTGTACCAAGAAGGGCCACACCAGACACCAGATACTTGCACCTTGATCTTGGACTTCCCAGCCTCCAGAACTGTGGGAAATAAATTTCTGTTCTCTATACATTACTCCATCTCAGATATTCTGTTATAGCAACACTAAACAGAATTAAGACATCGGTCAAAAACTTATCCTGCTGCAAGTGAAAAGCTATGGTGACAACTGATTTATGTATCAAGCCCTTATGTGGCACTTAGCATGAGCCAGCCACTGTTCTAAGCACTTTTAAAATATTACTTTACTCAGTCCTCCTAACAATTCTTTCTTAACCTCATTTTACACTGAAGAAACTAAATCACAGAGATTCATTAACTCACCCCAGTTTACAGAGCCAATCAGTGACAGCCTCGAAATTCAAAGTGAGGCCACCAGGCTCCTTAGACTCTGCTTTTGCCTACTGCCATGTACTCCTTGTAGGAGAAGATGAGTCTGCTGAGTATTATTCTATTATGTTCCATTGCTGCTCTCTTCTCCTTCTGCCCTCTTGCCCTGAAACACTGCAGCTCCCTCTATTTGAACCACCATCCACTGGGCCAAGTTCTAATGCCTGATATCTCTCACGTAAGGCCTTCTGGCCATTGTCCTTGCTGAGCTTGCTCCAGCCTCCCTTGAGGAGGGATTGGTGCCAGGCAGAACTATAAGAAAATGTCATACATATTCCCTGAGCTCGGGGATCTCAAAAGCTTTTTAAAAATAGCTGGGTGCAGGGGCTCAAGCCTGTAATCCCAGCACTTTGGGAGGCTGAGGTGGGCGGATCACGAGGTCAAGAGATAGAGACCATCCTGGCCAACATGGTGAAACCCCGTCTCTACTAAAAATACAAAACTTAGCTGGTCATGGTGGTGTGTGCCTGTAGTCCCAGCTACTCGGGAGGCTGAGGCAGGAGAATTGCCTGAACCCAGGAGGCGGAGGTTGCAGTGAGCCGAGATTGTGCCACTGCACTCCAGCCT
>NW_016107514.1:5960657-5992601 GCF_001604975.1 Cebus imitator | reverse complement strand
TCAATAAAATAAGGTTCACATTTGTATATTTTAGACAATACTTGGAATGTCTCAATTTTTCTAACTTTTATTTAAAAATAATATGATTTTTACAGTAAATTATAAAATAAAGCACTGAGTTTTTTACCAAGTATTTTTTCTATTAAAAAGTTATTTTCATATTGTAAACATTTACATGTGAACCTTCTAAGGAATCCTTGAGATAAACTCTGTAAGAAACTTTAGTTGCTTTAGGCCAATGATTTTCCAGTGTTTTTTTACTGTAGTCTATAGTAAGAAAACCAAATAATGGTTCAACCCAATGCATATGTGCTAAGACAAAAGTTTCCTCTAACAATACTGTATTAGTCCATTCTTGAATTGCTATGAAGATCACCTGAGATCAGGTACTTTATAAGAAAAGAGCTTTAAGTGGCTTGGGGTTTTGTAGGATATACAGGAAGCACATCAGCATCTGCATCTGGGGAGGTCTCAAGGAGCTTTTGCTCATGGCAGAAAGTGAAGCAGGAGCAGGCACTTCACATGGTGAAAGCAGAGGCAAGGGGGTGGGAGGAAGTGCCATACGTTATAAGCAGATCTCGTAAGAACTCACTCACTATCAGAAGGACAGCACTAAACCATGAGGGATTCGCTCCCATGTCCCAAACATCTCCTACCTGGCCCCATCTTTAACATTAGGGATTACAGTTACACATGAGATTTGGTGGGGAGAAAGATCCAAACCATATCACTCCACCCTACCCCCTCCAAATCTCATGCTCCTCTCGCACTGCAAAATACAATCATGCCTTCCCAACAGTCCCCTAACGTCTTAACTCCTTCCAGCATTAACTCAAAAGCCCAAAGTACGAAGTCTCATCTGAGACAAGGGAAGTTGCTTCTACCTATGGTCCTGTAAAATCAAAAAAAGTTTATTTACTTCAGATAGACAATGCGGGTACAGACATTGGATAAATACTGCCATTCCAACAGTGAGAAATCAGTCAAAAGAAAGGGGCTATATGCCCCACACAGGTTCAAAAATCAGCAGGGCATTCATTAAATCTTAAACTCCAAAATAATCTCCTTTGACTCCATATCCTACATCTAGGACACATTGGTGCAAGGCGTGGGTTCCCAACCTTGGTTAGCACTGACTGTGTGGCTTTTCTACACAGAGAAAATTCCACTAGGGACTCTGTGTGGGGGTTCCAAGCCCACATTTCCCCTTCTCACTGCCCTAATAGAGGTCCTCTTAGGGACTCCACCCCTGCATCAGGTTTCTTTCTGATCACCCAGGCTTTTTCATACCTCCTCTAAAATCTAGGCAGAGGTTGTCAAGCCTCATTCACTCTTGCTCTTTCTGTGCCCACAGGCTTAACATCACAAGGAAGCCACCAACGCTTATGGCAGCTTGTGCCCTCTGGGGTGGCAGCACAAGAAGTATCTGAAGCTGTCTGTGTCAAGGCCAGAGATGGAGTTGCTGGGATGCAGAAAGCAGTGTCTCTAAGCTGCGTAGGGCAGAGGGGCCCTAGACTTGACTCGTAAAACCATTCTTCCCTCCCAGCCCTCTGGGCCTGTGATGGGAGGGGCTGATGTGATGGTCTCCCATATACCTTTGAGGCCATTTCCTCATTGTCTTGAATATTAGCACTTGGCTCCCTTTTAGTTAGGCAAATGTCTCTAGAAAATGATTGCTCCACAGCCTGCTTTAATTTGTCTCCTGGAAAAAAGTTTTTTCTTTCTCTGCCACATGGCCAGGCTGTAAAATTTCCAGACTTTTATGCTATGCTTTCTCATAAATATAAATTCAAACTTCAAGTCATTCCTTTACTCCTATATCTGATTATAGGTGATTAGACACAGTCAGCTCACATCTTGAGCAATTTGCTGCTTAGAAATGTCCTCCACCAGATATCCTAAGTCATCACTCTTTAGTTCAAACTTTCACAGATCCCTAGGGCATGAACAGAATGCAGCCTAACTCTTTACTAAGGCATAACATGTATGGCCTTTGCTCCAGTTTCCAGTAAGTTTCTCATTTCCATCTGAGTCCTCCTCAGTCTAGGCTTCACTGTCCATATCACTATAAGTATTTTGGTTACAACCATGTAACCAGTTTCTAAGACGTTCCAAACTTTCCTTCATCTTCCTATCTTCTTCTGACCCCTCCATACTCTTCCAACCTCTAACTATTACCAGTTCAAAAGTTGCTTCTACATTTTCAGATATGTTTATAGCAATGCTCTGCTCCTCAGTACCAATTTTCTGTTTTAGCCCATTCTTGTATTACCATAAAGACATACCTGAGACTGGGAGATTTATAAGAAAAGAGGATTAGTTGGCTCATAGTTCTGCAGGCTGTATAGGAAGTACAGTGGCATCGTCTCTAGGGAAACCTCAGAGGACTTTTGCTCATGGCAGAAGGTTAAACAGAAGCAGGCACTTCACATGGTGAAGGCAGGAGCAAGAGAGGGTAGGGCAGGTGCCACACTTTACAGCAAGCAGGTCTCATGAGAACTCACTATCATGGAGACAGCACAAAGCCATGAGGGATCTGCCCCTAGATTAGTCAGGGTTCTCTAGAGGGACAGAACTAACAGGATAGATGTATATTCAAAAGGGAGTTTATTAAGGACTATTAATTCACACGATCACAGGGTCCCCCAATAGGCCATCTGTAAGTTGAGGAGCAAGGAAGCTACTCTGAGTCCCAAAGCTGAAGAACTTGGAGTCCAGTGTTCAAGGGCAGGAAGTATCCAGCAGAGGAGAACAATGTAGGCTGGGAGGCTATATCAGTCTGATCTCCCCACATGCTTCTGCCTGTTTTTATTCTGGTCACTCTGGCAGCTGATTAGATTTTTTCCACCTAGATTAATGGTGGGTCTGCCTTTCCCAGCCCATTGACTCAAATGTTAATCTCCTTTGGCAACACCCTCACAGACCTACCCAGGATCAACACTTTACATCCTTCAATCCAATCAAGTTGATACTCAGTATTAACCGTCACAGCCCCCATGAGCCAAACACCTCCCAACAAGCTCTACCTCTAACATTGTGGATTACAATTCAACATGAGATTTGGTGGAGACACAGATCCTAACCATATCAAATACTCACTTTTCTGATATATGACACAGTCTGGTTTTGTTTATATTAGGCTTTTATTTATTCAAATAAACCAACTAATAAGTTATGTTTCAATTTGAAAATAATGTTATTGTCAGCTTACTGTTCTTTGATAAATCCATCTTCTCCTTGCTCCTTACACACACACACACACACACACACACACAATACAGGGAATATATATTTCAAAAATATATACTAGGAACAGAACACTCTCTCTCAGAACCTGGCTTTTTTCACAAGCCTAACAACTATCAGGAGAGTATATGAGCACATGGATTTCCTGTCCCTTGGGTCCAAAGGGTCAATTTATCAAATACTGGAAAGCTTTGTGTAAGACTCTATCCTAAAGCAAATGACACTGGTAGAGCTTGTTTCTTCAGTCTCAATGAGGGGCTATTGACTGTGAGACATATATTATTTGTCAAAGGAGGGTTAAGTGATGCTGAGAAGGAGATGTATTTAAATACTGACAAGAAAACAAATTATAGTCTTTTTCTAGAATATGTTACTTTCTGAATTTAAATATTATACTAGATTAAGGATATAGGTTTCTAACTAATAGCTTACCTGTGTTTTCCTTTTCTATGCCTAGGATATAAAAATAAAAAAGTTATTTTATAAATGTATCACAAAATTTTAGAAAGGAACTTGGAACAACCTTAAGAAGGGCCAAATTATTTTTCTCACCTAAATTCGTCAAACTTTATTCATTTGACAAGATTGGTAACCAAGACCCTTCCTTTGAAACAACATTTTTAGCCTCAAGATTTAGCATAGAGTCCTGTGTAGAGGAGTCTCCAACCAAGAGAACCCCAAGTGCTAACAAGGACCAAAGAGTCTAAGGAGCCCCTCACCCTGGTTACTTCACTGCTTTTCAGAGGACTATTATGAAGGAGGAAATTACACAACGTTTTCAAGGGCTAGATGCTGTTGAAAGTAGAAAGCAGTTCAGTACAGTACATTGCTTTGGACTTGATTCTGTATTTTCTCAACCCTGAGGGTAAAAAATGATAAAGATAGGATAAAAGATAATGAAAAAGATAGGATAAAAGCCAAGAAACAAAATATATGCAAAAAAAAAAATTGTGGCAGAGGCAGAGAAAGCACTGGGGGCAACTGTTTTTGCTTCAGAGGAAAGAGTTAATGTGAGATTTAAATGAAAAGAGGGACTAAAATACTTCCCAAAAAGTAAGTAACAAAAGACAAACTCACCAGATCTCCTGGGAACAGACAATTTCATATTCATGGTATTTATAAATCAGTCATCAAAACTAGAAGTGTCTCATTGCCCTAGAAAATTACTTAAATTACTTAATTCACTTCAAAGATACATTATCTGTCTCTCCTGGATTCAGCAATTCTTCTCTTTCAAACTTTCAGTCAAAATTCACTTAGTCTTCTTTGTGCTACTATAACACGATACCTGAGAATGGGCAATTTATAAAGAAAAAAGATTTCTATCTTACAGTCCTGGAGGCTGGGAAGTCCAAGAGTGAGGGACCCATGTCTGACAAGGGTCTTCTTGCTGCAGCATTCATGGCAGAAGGGCAAACGAGCATGTGGGGAGTTACTGCCGGGAGTAGGCTGAACCCCGTCTTTCATTAGGAACCGATTTCTGCAATAACACTGTTAGCCCATTCATGAAGGCAGAGTCCTCATGACTTAATTACTTCCTAAAGATCCCACTTCCAACACTATTGCAGTGGGGGTTAAGCTTCCAACACATAAACTTTAGAGGACACATTCAAACCATAGCATTCACTCACAAGGTAAAGCCCATCCCATTAGGATCTCTGAATTTCTATAGAACTTACTATCTGCACAGCTTATTTTTGTACCTGTTGACACAGACAAATCTAACTGTTTTCACTCCTGTACCTGTACAGGTAAACATGACTATAGAAAATTCCATAACCATGTGGGCAGATATTTTGAATTAATAAACACAGATCAGGGTGAGCTGTTGATGCTGCCAGAAATTCTAAACTATCTGCTTTTCCACAATCCTAGATGACAATCCATACCTTTCTCCTCATACCTCAAACACCTTTTACTTTATCTCTACTCCCAGTAGGAAGCTGATGACTCTGCTTCTTCCACACTGAGAAAATTAGAGCAATCAGAAAAGAACTTCCATGGACTCCACTGTCTGCTAACACTTGCACTCACATACTTGGCCCTTTCTTCTGTTGCCATAGATGAATTATAGATGGAACTATCTAGAGCCAAATCTTCCATTTTTGTACAAGATTCCCTTGCCTCTCTGCTATATCATCAGGATTTCATCCTCTGCTGAATTACCTTCACCTGGAGATTTGTGTGTGTGTGTGTGTGTGTGTGTATATAAGAACTGTAAGATAGAAATCTTTTTTCTTTATAAATTGCCCATTCTCAGGTATCGTGTTATAGTAGCACAAAGAAGACTAAGTGAATTTTGAATGAAAGTTTGAAAGAGAAGAATTACTGAATCCAGGAGAGACAGATAATGTATCTTTGAAGTGAATTAAGTAATTTAAGTAATTTTCTAGGGCAATGAGAGACTTCTAGTTTTGATTACTGATTTATAAATACCATGAATATGAAATTGCCTGTTGCCAGGAGATCTGGTGAGTTTGTCTTTTGTTACCTACTTTTTGGGAAGTATTTTAGTTCCTCTTTTCATCCTATAGATAGATAGATATAGATATATACACAGGTATATTTTTTTCTTGACCCCCACTACCCTTGCTACATATATGTCTGTATCTTGGATACTCTATGCAGAAAAACTTTTTGAAATAGTTATCAGTATTTTTTGCTTACCTCTGGTCTCACCCTAATTCTCTTTAAACTCATCCCGTAAGGCTTTGACTTTATTAATTCACTAAATTTTCTCTGGCTAATGTCACAAATAACCTCCATGCTGCTAAATCCAATGATCAATCCTCAGTCCTCATCTTTTTTCCTATAGTTGATCATTCTCCTTGATACATTATTTTTCATAGTTTCAAAAAGCCTGCATTTCTCTTGAGTTTCTTCCTACTGCACAAATCACTCCCATTCCTTCTCAATTTCTGTTGTGATCCCTTTTCATTTACAAATTCTTCATATTGAAATGCTTTAGGCCTTAGTCTTTAATTGCCTTCCAGAGGAGGATTTACAGTGAAGCTAACGATGTTTAATTTTAGCTTTTGCAACCATCCACTGCATGGGCCCATTTCATGGGTATAGGAAAGCCCATAAAATCTGTTCATGCTTTTAAGTTGCAATTAGTTAAGACTACTTTTTCCTCTGATTTTCACTTCTTTTTATCACATTTCCTTACATCCAGGTGCTACTTGAGTAGCAGTGGCCATGTTGGGGCTGTGGCCAAAAGCAACCAAGGTTTACTAGGCTAATTTCATACGGTTTTGTCATTGCCACATATTAAGCTAATGCTAGCTACATCATAGAAGAGTCGGCTTTAAACAGCACTCCAACTACACATGTGCCAGAGGTTGAGTTGCAATGTGAATGTGTTGTGAGGCACCTGAGACTATATAAGTGGCAGAAAGGAAAAATGTTTAAAATACATGACTCCATAAACTAATATTTAAAAAAATTCTTCCAATCTTTAGACATGTAAAATTAATACCTAATCAAAATGGAAATTTTTGACTGGGCATGGTGGCTCACGCCTGTAACCCAGCACTTTGGGAGGCTGAGGCAGGTGGATCACCTGAGGTCAGGAGTTCAAGACCAACCTGGGCAACATGGTGAAACCCCATCCCTACTAAAAATGCAAACATTAGCCAGGTGTGGTGTATTCCTAGCTACTCAGGAGTCTGAGGCACAAGAATCACTTGGACCCAAGAGGCAGAGGCTGCAGTGAGCTGAGATCACACCACTATACTCCAGCTTAGCAGGCAGAGTGCGACTCCATCTCAAAAGAAGAAGAAATGGGGGGAATGTTTTTCTGTCAGTAACACACTTGGTAATGCAGTATGTCAATCATAAATGTATAAATTCTTTCCTTTTTGATGGCACTAAAATATAATCAGATGTAGTGGAACACCTGCTTGTAGGGTGTAAACCTGCATCAGTATTAACAGTGAGTTTGTGAATAAAACCTGTATCTTATATATCCCAGTAATCAGTGATTAAAAAATTTTTTTTGATAAATTATTTCTATTGTCTATGAAAACATTCTAAATTATTGTCATAGAGAGTGGTATGAATAGACAACCAAGAACAGTTAAGGAAAGATGTTTGAGTGCTTTGTCAGTAAATTAATTAAAATACTGTCATTTTTCCAAACTTGGTAGTATTTTTATATTTCTCAGCTTTTTAAAACATACAATCTGCTTTTTTTCCCATTCTTAATAACTACTTACTATTGCCCTAATTTTATATTCATAATACCATATTCTTTCGGAGAGTCCCCCACATTGTTTATAAATCAGATCCTGGAAACTGAATCCACACTCCGGCTGCTTCTCTTCTCTATCTGCATTCACTCTTTTGGGGATCATCTGGCCATGGCCTTAAAACCTGTGTCAATACTGAAGAATCTATGTAAATACCAGACTTCGTCTTGAATCCAGACTTCTCTCTGGAACTCCAGATTTTGATAGGTGTCTAATACACATCTTACACTCAACATGTCAAAAATCAAACTCCTTTATAAAACCAAAACTGCATCCCCCACCAGTCTTTCCAAGTCAATTATTGGTTCTCTATGTTTTCTGTTGTTCAGACCAAGACTTTGGCATTACTTTTGGCTCCTTTCTCTGACTCTTTACAGCTAATCCTGTTAGCTCTGCTTTCACATTTCCATACTCAGAATCTATATCCAAACTCTATCTAGACCACCTCTCTCCATCTTTACTGCTTCCCCCAGGTCAAAGCCACCATCATGTCATGTCTGGATTACAAGAGCTTCACAAGATCTCCTTGCTTCTACTTTTGCTGACACCATTACCTCGGTTCTCCCACACACACATTATAAGTCAGCTCATGTCTCTCCTCTGCAAAATCATACACTGGCTTCCTGTTTCAATCAGAATAAAAGGAAAAGTCCCTACAATGACTGCCAGCCACTATATCATTTGTCCTCTTCCCTCTTGTCTCTCTGACATTTTCTCTTACTCCTCTCCCTTCACTTCCTCTGTTTCCAGCACAGGAACTTTCTTTCCCATCCTCAGATACATAAGCTTACTGCCTGAGGTCAGTCGCTCTGGCTGTTGCCTCTATTGGAAATGCTGCTTTTCCTTCACATATCTCCATAGCTAAGTCTCTCATTTCCTTTAAGTCACAAACGCCACCTTCTCAGTAAGACCTACTCTTGATCACCCTATGTAAATTTCAACACATTCCCCCTCCATTTCCAATACGCCTAACCTGCTTTATATAATATTTTTCCACAGCATGTAAGATCACCTTCTCACATACAGTATAATTAATTATGTTATCATATAACATCTGTATCTGCAACTATCCCTGTGTGTATGTACACACACACACACACACACACACACACACACACACACCTGAATGTAACTTTTGTTAGTCAGAGATGTTTACCATTTGCATTACTAATACATTCCAAGAGCTATGCAACCAAATAATTTTTAAATAGATAGAATATTTTTGTTATAGTAGTAAATCATGTAAATGAGAGTAACAGCTACTGATGTTTATTTTTCTTTAAAAAAGAAGTGGAAAAAGTGGGTTTTACATATTATTAGTTTATATTTTTTATTGTTTTCCGTGTATTTGTGGAGTATTTTTTGTTTTGTGGTGGTGGTGGTGTTAGTTTGAACAGAATTGAATTTAGGGCAGGGTTCCTCCAGGGGACCCAAACCACTGGGCTGTGGACAGGTACTGGATCCTGGCCTGTCAGGAACTGGGGGGCATAGCAGGAGGTGAGCACAGGAGAGAGAGCATTACTTCCTGACCTCTGCTTCCTGTCAGATCAATGGTTGCATTAGATTCTCAAAGGAACACGAACCCTATTATGAACTGCGTGAGAGGGATCTAGGTTGCACTCTCCTTAGGAGAATCTAATGCCTCATGATCTGAGATGGAACAGTTTCATCCTGAAGCCATCCCCTGCCACCCTATTCCACCCCCATCCATGGAAAAATTATCTTTCTTCCACAAAACTGGTGCCTAGTGCCACAAAGATTGGGAACTACTGATTTAGGGGAGAGGGCATAAAGTTTTGAAAGAATGAGCCAAACTGCCAAGACTACAGAAAGGAAGAATCAGAGGGGCTCAGACATCTTCAGCAGTTGGATTTCCATCATCTTTCTCCACGGAATCTATAACAATGATGTTTCCAAGGCCCTCAGTCTCTGTCTGCTGACTAAAATTTCATTTCTTTAGCAGAAAAACCCAGATTGGCCTGCCCAGGAAGCCTACCCATGAATTAATCAGTTACAGTGTCAGAACGACTGAGACCTAAAATTGTGTATTAGGAACCATGCCTACTGAAAAGTGAATAGCTATGAAGTGGGTTCTCAAATGTGCAGATTGATCTGCCATTTTTTAAACTTTCATGAAGAAAATTGAGGAAAGGCAACTACTCAGCTTTATATTTTTATTGTTTTAAATTTTATTTGAGCTATTCCTCAACATCAAAATATTTCCATTTCATAAGAAAATGTAAAACCTTTCAGACATGTATTCCTGAAAATTGAATTATATCCTTATATGTTCGAGTTCTTTTTTTTTTACACACTTAAAAAAATGTATTAGACAACATTTTTTGAAGGCAGGGAGCAGGATTTACTGATCAAAGTACTCTGCTCTCGGCACTGTTAACCACATTATATGAAAGAAATATATGTACCAATTAGTACATTAGCAAAAAAAAAAAAAAAAAAAGACTATCCCTCAAAGAAAGAGTACTTTAGATAGAAAGTCTAGTATATCATTATCCAGGTTACCCTGATAACTTCAGTTCATTCTTTAAACACATAAAAAATAACTATGACATTAGATCAGGCTGGGAAAAATTAAAAGAAAATGAAAGCACACTGAAACCTGTCTTTTGTACGTGAGAGTTAAAGACACTAGACACAAATAACTTTAAAATCTAATACCAAATCAAACATAAATATAAGTATGTACATTAAAAGCTATAGAAATCAAAATTATAGCTTTCATATCAAAAGAGAAAAGTAAAGAGTTTCAAAAAATCAATTGAACAGAATATTGGAAAGGGAAAAAGAAAATAAGGGAGAATCAAAAGCACAAAACACAAAATAAGTTGGCAAATACAATTCAAAACATGTTCATTATCAGAAAATATAATTGGCTAAAATTACTAGTTAGAAAACTCAGCCATATACTTTCCCCAAGAGATAAACTATATAGAAGGTAAAAATAAAAAGACAAAAGGAAATAACAAAAAAACCTAAAATATCAATATCTAAAAATTGGAATTTAGAGAAAAGTAAGAATCAAAGGGATCAGAGTGAACCACTATTATTGCTTTAAACTGGGAGTAACCAAGTATTTATTCATGAAGTCAAAACATTTGTTGATAACATACAATGTGTCAGGCAGTGTTACAGGCCAGGGACACATCAGTGAAGAAAACAGGAAAGACAGGATGCATAATAGAAGTAAAATACCACTCACCATGCATCAAATATAATAAGATATTTCGAAACGAATATAACAAAATATTTAAGATATTAAGGTTAAATCATAAAATGTCAAAATATAATCTAAATTTATAATAATTATAATTACAGTTATTCTTTATAGTTATAATAAAATGTTACTAAAGACAGAATAACTGAATAAATTGAAAAATGCCCCATGTTAATAAATTCAATCAAGGCAATATTACCTGTTTTCAAAGTAATCTATAAATTTAAAACAAGTTCTTCAAAATTTCACAGGGTATTTTGTCTCAATGGAAGTGAATAAAGAACACAAAAACAGATCTATGAAGTCATGGGATAATAAAATGGCAAACTGAAAATCAGCAGGAGAAAAAGAATATATTAAGTAAAGTTAGGACAATTGGATCTACATATTGAAAAAATGAGATTTCTATTCATACCATAAACAAAAAGATTTTCATCTAAAGTGCTAAGTTAAAAATAAAAGTGAATAAAAAATATACAACTATTAGAAGAAAATGAAGGAAATTACTTTAATCACTTAGAATAGGAAACCTGTCTTAAATGAGATGCAAAACATGCACTCTCAATAAAGAGATAAATACATTTGACTTCACCAAACTTAGTACTACTAAGTAAATCAGGGAGGTGCAGATACCAGTAAGAGGCAAATCAGTTACCTCACAGAATCCTACAGGATTTCAGGAAATGGAAACACCTAGCACCTCAGAAGGCAGGTGTTGCCTTGGAACTGAAAATAGGAAAATTGATTGAAAGTCTATATAAGGAGCAACAATCCCATATGTTCCTCTCTTGTTGTCATGAGTCAAACAACAGCCCCAACCTTACCCCACACCCACTGTCAAGCAGAAATCAGATGATATACTCTCTGGGAAGATTTCACCACAGAAAACCTGGATACAGTGGATACTAGACACAACTGAAGGAGTAAATGAATTACTGTACTAAAGACCAAGGGACATATACAAAATTCTGCAAACTAAACAGTGAGATACTCAGCCCATTTCTATGCTTTGTTAGTCCTCACAACCATAGCAGCCAGGCTTATTATACCTATCCATTTCTCCATTCCTGGTAAGTGATTAAAGGATTCTGTGGGGGGAACTGAACAGTCCAAGGTATAGGGAATAAGCATGAGGAGACCTACAGACATATCTTAATGATCCTGCACTAAAATGGCAAGGTCCTCACCCTATAACTTGACAATAAAGGCTACCTTCTCATGCTCCAGTCAAATTTGTTGTTCCTCGTTCTTAACTATGAGTGGTTGACCAAAGATTACCAAGCAGTTGAGGAGAACCTCTTTCATAAAAGACAGAGAACAAAATAGGCAAATATTTTCTAAAGTGCATACGAGCAATGCATGCAGCAGCAGAAAAACTTTAAAAAATTAAATCTAAAATTGATAACTGTAGAGAAGAAAAGAAATTGTTGAAAAAAGAAACAACAGCAGAATACTACTTAGAAGACAGAAAAAAGAAAGAATTCTTAGAAATTAAATATATATGTAACATATACATTTATATATACACATGTATATATATACATATATATATACATGCATAATAAATATAAAAATATCTTAGCTCAAATAAAAAAACTTATTCATAAGCTTGCTAAGCTGAGAAAATTTCAAAAAAATTCAGGAAGAAAAGAAAAACAAATAGGAAATTGACCAAAAGAAGGATCAGTCCAGGCAATTCAAAATCTGAATAATTAGTCCTGTAGAAAATGGTAAGAGGGGAAACAAAGGAAGGAAAGTATCAAAGAAATAATAAAAGAAAAATATTTTTCCAGGCCTAAAGAACACATGTTTTCAAAATAAAGGATCATAAAAGAGATAGAACAATGACGAAAAGGGAAAAAATAAAGAATATAAGCACATCATAAAATTTCGGAACCACAAAAATAAAGAGAAAAATCCTAAAAGCTTTCAGAAAGAAAAAAAAAAGTCATATACTGAGAAATAGGCATTAACATTTATTTTAACTTGTTAACTACTGCAAAGGAAGCTAAATGCTATTAGAGCAGTGCCTTTAGAAAGTGAGAGGTCACTATTTACAACACATAATTAACCTTGCAATCAAATGTGGACATAGAGTAAGGGCATATTTGGTTTCACACTCTTTCTCTTAAAGCTCTTTATGCACTATCATAACAGGGAAATAAACTGGAAAAGGGGAAGACATTGTATCCAGGAGGCAAGAGAAACAAAACTGGAGAGAGGCAAAGCTAGTTCACAGCACAAGTCTTAGGATGACAGACGAGCAGCAAACCTTGAGAGCAACTGGTCCATACCCAGTAACTAGATATCATAAATTCTATTCAATCACCTGCGGGGCATTTATAAAAACTGACCACATACTAGGTTATAATACAAATTTTAAAGATCTGGCTCATGTAGATTATATTTTATCATAAATTAGAAGTCAAAATTAGAAGGAATTTTAAAAAATATACTCAGTTCTTTGTAAATTCTGGATATCAGCCCTTTGTCAGATGGATAAACTGCAAAAATTTTTTCCCATTCTGTTGGTTGCCGATTCACTCTAATGACTGTTTCTTTTGCCGTGCAGAAGCTGTGGAGTTTGATTAGGTCCCATTTGTCTATTTTGGTTTTTGTTGCCAATGCTTTTGGTGTTTTGGTCATGAAGTCCTTGCCTGTGCTTATGTCCTGAATGGTTTTGCCTAGATTTTCTTCTGGGGTTTTTATGGTGTTAGGTCTTATGTTTAAGTCTTTAATCCATCTGGAATTAATTTTAGTGTAAGGTGTCAGGAAGGGGTCCAGTTTCTGCTTTCTGCACATGGCTAGCCAGTTTTTCCAACACCATTTATTAAACAGGGAATCCTTTCCCCATTGCTTGTTTTTGTCAGGTTTGTCAAAGATCAGATGGTTGTAGATATGTTGTGTTGCCTTCAAGGCCTCTGTTCTATTCCATTGGTCTACATCACTGTTTACAATAGCAAAGACCTGGAACCAACCCAAATGCCCATTGATGATAGACTGGACAGGGAAAATGTGGCACATATACACCATGGAATATTATGCAGCCATAAAAAACGATGAGTTCATGTCCTTTGTAGGGACATGGATGAACCTGGAAACCATCATTCTCAGCAAACTGACACAAGAGCAGAAAATCAAACACCGCATGTTCTTACTCATAGGCGGGTGTTGAGCAATGAGAACACATGGACACAGGGAGGGAGCACTACACACTGGGGTCTGTTGGGGGGAAATAAGGGAGGGACAGTGCAGGGAGGGGAGTTGGGGAGAGATAGCATGGGGAGAAGTGCTAGATGTGGGTGATGGGGAGGAAGGCAGCAGATCACACTGCCACGTGTGTGCCTATGCAACAATCTTGCATGTTCTTCACATGTACCCCAAAACCTAAAATGCAATAAATTTATATATATATATATATATATATATATATATATATATATACAGATTTTAAAACATACTATGAAATAACTCATTAGTTAAATCATACTACTAAATAAGCCCAAATTATAATGAGAATTATAACAACCTTAAAACAGTTAGAAGTTGGGAAAACAAAAGAAATCTCAATAAGGGAAATCTGAAAGCTAAAATAATAAAGATCAGAAATTAAATAGAAAAAGACAATAGAAACATAGCATAATTCTAGTAAAGACATGGATGTCCACTGTCACCACTTGTATTCAACATTTTACTGGGAAGTTCTAGCCAGTCTCACACATGAAGCAACCATGGAGCAGTGTCTAGAGTGTAGGCATATGTAGAGTGGCTGCAGCTCCAGGGTCTGTGATGTACACATTGCTGAGAAAGGTAGCAGCCTTTGTACAGGGGTACCACTTGGTAGCTCTTACTTGGGAGTGGGCGTGGAGCACAGCAGCATCTCCCTCTCTGGACATGCACAGAGGAGATAGATAGCTATTGGCAAAGGGTGTCTTAGGGGCAAAGGATGGTGATATCCTCTGCAGAGCAGATCACTGTGGACTGCTGTGGCACCCACTGCTTAGCTGATACTCATAGACCCCATCTTTCCATCCTTCGTTTTTGTTCTTAGCCATCTGCAAACATCTCAGCTATGTCAGGCACCCCAGTGATACTTTCTGCACATTTATTTGAGAGCTTTTTTCGCCACTGTATTGCTGCACCTTCTTAAATGTACTCGAGCCCTCCCTAAGTGTATTAGTCCATTCTCATACTGCTATAAAGAGACCACTTGAGACTCGGTAATTTATAGACAAAAGGGGTATAACGGACACTGTTCTGCATGGCTGGGAAGGCCTCAGAAACCTTACAATCATGGCAAAAGGTGAAGGGGAAGCAAAGTACATGTTACATGGTGGCAGATGGGAGGATGGGTGGGGAAGCATCAGACACTTAAACAACCGTAGCCCATGAGAATTCACTATGACAAGAACAAGAATTCACTACAGCAAGGAGGAAATCTGCCCCCATCATCCAATCACCTCCCACCAGGTTCCTCCCCGGACTCGTGGAAATTACAATTTGAAATGAGGTTTGGGTGAGGACACAGAGCCAAACCATATCACTAGGCTACTTTCATTCATGGATATCTGTCTATTTGTTGCTTTTTCTTGGGCAACAAAAGCAGATACCTCCTAGTTCACCATCTTGCAGGTGTCACAAGGGGGGATAATGTAATTTTGAAATCTAAAGTTGTTATAAAAGACAAGCTGTAACATGATTTAAGTTTGTAAAACCAATTAAAGCAAAACTCAACAATATATTGTTTCATTTTTGTTTTCATTTTTCATAAAGATGGAGTCCCACTATGTTGCTCAAGCTAGTCTTGAACTCTGTGCTCAAGCCAGACTCCTGCCTCAGCCTCGTGAAGGACTGGGATTAGAGGTGTGAGCCACTACGCTTGGCCCAATGTATTGTTTTAACATGCATGCATATGTGGCTAAAGAAGGAAATGATAAAAGCAACATTCTGTGTACTGGTTATCTTGATTGAGGGGTAGACAGAATGATGGGATGAAGAGGTATACAGGTAGAATCAAGGGTATTGGTAATGTTCTCTTTCTTAAGTTGGGTGGAGAAGATATAGACATTGGTTTTATTATTATTTTTTAAATTAAATAATGTTATTCCTAATTAAATATTTTATAATTTTTAAAAGAAAATAAAGGGTAAAAATATGCATCTAAAAATCATGATAGTAGCTGTTTTTCCAGGGTGCAGGAGGAAAACAGAACTGCAAATCATGCTTTAAAAGGACTTTCATCCTAGTAACTTATTTATTTAACAAAAGTGGAATAAAATATAACAAAACAAGTAAAATATTCACAGGTATTCATTCTGATTGCAGATGTGGAAAATACAGATTTTTGCTACGTTATTCTTGTAATTTTCCCTACTTGAACTCTTTTTAAAACAAAGCATTTTATTCCCATCATTTTGTGCTGAAATTGTAATGTCACAGACATAGACCGATTTCTAGACAGACAGATTATAGAACAAGAATATGAAGAGCAACTATATAGATATTCTGTTCCATCCTCTGAGATACCCTGTGAGCAGTAACATGATACATCACAAACAGCACTTAGCTCTTGGCTGAGTGACGTGATAGACAGACAAACACCTTCAGCCTATAATACATCTTTATATTGTGTATCACCTTAATACTATCTAACTCACCACAGGATCTCTTTCTGACAACAAATTTAACAGAAGGTAAGCAACAAAATATGTTCTGTTTAAAAGGAAGAAATATGAGTACTATACTATTTACTAGAAATCAGTGACAATATACCAAATATAAGCATTTGGTGACTATAAAAACATTTTAAGGCTGCATCTATGATACAAATAGACAAAAATAACTTGAAGTACAATTGAAACCCACAAAATTATAAAAGATGTCATTTAAATTCTCAAAGGCATAGCAATCACAAAGTGTGCCTTTGAAAGCTAAGGAAAGAAAATTGCACAATGGAAAGATAAAATCAACTAAACAAGAATCTTGTGTAATTCAGGAAGAGAAATGAAATTGATATGTCAAAGAAGTTGGAAAGTGAAATATGGAAACTATCAAAACCAATGAAAGGAAGAATGCATGAGAAGATAAGAAAATGCTGTGTGAAAATTACAGAACGATTCACTGAAAATGTCAAATATTTCAAGATGGCCATAGGAAAGTCCATGCTGTTTCTCTGAGGAAAGGCTGCTCCATATCAGCAGAAAATTGGGATTTGTAAATACACATGCAGTTTATAGAATGTCATTTAAATATATTGCCATTCCTTCTTTCTATGCTTGAGTATTTGGAGTCTATCTAATTGAGATTGAGAGACTATTTCATCAGCCCTGAAGCACACTGGCACTCAAAGATTAACAGCTCTATAAGCCCCAGGATGGCAGGGTGGGTGTCTGATTTATCATTTTTATCTCCCCAGCACTTATTATAGTACTTTGTTCATAATAGGTGCTTGATAAATTTATGATAAAAAATAAAATCAGTCCTGTTGGAGAAGAGGTCTTTTTTACCATCTTAATAATCAAGCATGCTCCAAAGTAAATTAAATATTTTTTGACAGTGAGGTAATAGGAAACACCAGATTAACCACACCACTATATTTTGAGAAATCTGTCTTGACATGGCTTTCTCTAATGTGGTGTTGCAAATATCTGTCATGTTCAGTAAAGGAAAGCTTTACCATCAGAGAGTCAGTGTGGAAAATAAAAGAAGCTCCTCACTAAAAGAATCAGATAACAGACTACTACTTTAATTAGTTGCGGTAAACCACTTTACCTCCCTGGCCTTTGGTTGTCCCATTCAAAAAAAGAGACTGTTGGAGTAGATAATCCCTAAGGTCCCTTCTAGCTATTCCATATGGTCCCTGATCTGAATCCATGAAAAAGCAGAGCATAACCAATGATATCCTTAGACTGCACTTTGTTTAAATTAGCTTTCCTTCTCCAGTGTGATTCAAAAACGAAAAAAAACAGGACATACAATTTCTCAGAACAGCCCAGCAGGGCTTTCCTAACTAGGTAGTGATGTACTGAAAACACCAGCGAAGCCATATGAACAAAATTGTTTTCTCCCAAATTGTCTGCAAAAAAGACCCATTAGGAAATAATGGGGTTCAGACATATGGAACACCTAGCAGGCTGTTCTCTTTACAAACAGGCATTGCAGACAGGCAGTGAAAGCAAGGCATATTGGAAGTGAACAATCAATAACCTCCGCTCCTGGTTTCCTGTCCCACCTCCAATCTGCACCATTTTACAGAAAGCATAGCCTCAGTGGAAATCTGTGGTTTGAAACAATTAGCTCTGCTAAGGCAGAGTAGCAATTCCCTGTCCTTACAGGGTGTGCTAAAGCCAGTTTCTCAGAAGTTAAAAGATACTGAAAAGGTCAAGGAAAATAGACAATGAAACCAAAATGGTATTAACTGAAATGAGCATGAAAAAGCAAAAGAAATTCCATAAACCTTTGACTGGGAGGTGCACAGTAATTCAACATATCTGCATTCACAGAAATATACCAATTTCTATGGACTTCCACATTTCAAATTGCCTTTGCTAAATCATAAATAGCTGTACAATATATGAATTATACAGAACATAAATCCTTGGTATAAAACATACTGGTTTAATTTTTATCTTCTCTACTAGACCATGCATCACACACCCCAAATAAAGAAAAACTCTATATAATTCCTTGGCACAGAATCCGATCTTACAAAAAAAATCTTTTGGAATAAACAAGCCACTTTTGTGAAACTGAATGCTCTGTGTTGCAGATGAAGACTCTCCTAAAATCCAGGCTTTATTTTTTAACTTCAATCACTAACTTTTTCTTTTACATGTCTGATTAGGTTTAATGAGTTAGCTAGGTTAATGAAGTGTGATGTTCCATTAAATATATCAACTGACAACAATTAATTCCTCAGAGTATATTCTCTGTTGATTGATTATATTTATCAGTGTAGAAGAATTTAAGTGATGTAAATCTCTTAGCAGAAAATAAGACTTGCAAACTCTGAGAGCTTAATCTAAAGATAATGATTATTTTCTATAAGTGAACTTTGTTCTTTTATTTAGAAAATGAGCCTGTTGACTTGTCAACAAATTAAGGAAAACTTCACAGTAACAAGTTGCCCCTCAATAAAAAAATGTCCACTATCATTGAAAGTCTTAGCTAGGAGATCCCTGGTTGTATAGAGTATTATCTGTAGCTGTTACCTTACCTTACATTTAAGAAGTACATCATTGAGCTAAATCTGCACAAGAAGCAGTATAAAGTTTGGAGATTTAGAAAGAAAGCTCAGAAATATAGAAAAATACAAGTAATTCTGAATTTATTGAATCTCCAGATTCCTTTACTTATTTTTGGTAATAGCTGAAGTTCCCCCAAAGCAATCTGTCACAGGAAACCTGCAAATTCCCACAAATCAACTTAGTAATAATGGACCATCATAGAGCCTTCTTAAGTGATCCAGATAGAAGTCATGCAGGGTCTCCCAGGAGATCAAAATCCATTTAAATTGTCTCAGTGAATGAGATTAGCCAAACTGGAGAAAGTGGGAAAAGACCAACACCTGTTTAAACATAAATAGCTCAATAATGAACAACAGTAGAAAACAAAGTATTGAAAACAAGCAAATGACAAAAGACGCAAAATTTTCATTTGCAAAATGCATCCATAGTCAGTAGAGTCTGAAAAATCTAAAGATTAGCATCAGGCATTGTAGGAGTTTTGAGGACCATTCAATGGATAAAGTTGTCAACAGATGATAAGAAAACTCCATGACATTTCTTTCTATACTTCACAGCAGGCTCCTGACATTGATATATATGGAAGAATCAAAAGTGTTTATTCATCTATTCATTAACTGAACAGAGCAACACAGCCAAATTTGTCTTGGGACATGCATATGTACAGTATTTCTCAATACAGAATCACCTTTCTTGGTTCTTAATATATTATTAAACAGAAAGTCCTTAATTTTAAAAATTCTGTAATCAAGTAGATGTTCAATGTTTGCAGGCAAATCAAAGAGGTACCTTTGAATCATGTTCATTTAAGGGTATAAATATAAGTGGTCAATGAACATAAGCATCATTTTTAACTACAGTTGGCTGTTGCAAATAGTTCATTTTTGGTTATTTTATGGTGCCTAAACCAGGACATAAAAGTGAATGATCAGTGATGGTCATTTTATATCTTCAAGTAAAATATTCAACAAACACATTAATTAAATCAAATCCTCCACATCTCATGACTAACCTTGAACTTAGTATAAAAGGGTTTGCAACTAGCCAAGTAAAAAATAATAAACTTGCAGAGGTCAAAAAATGACCTCTGGCTATTTCATATCTGCATGAGATAAAATTATTAAATCTGGACAGAAAAAGAAAGCAAAATATTCCTGTTTAAAGTAAATGAAATTCACTGGCTAACCCAGGCACTGAAATTAAAAGGCACCTGCTCATCTAGAGTGCCTAGACTAGGTATTGGACTTCCCTGTCATTATCCAAGTGGCCTTCCATTGCAATCTGACTCACATTGCGATGGCAATTTCTATAACTCCTGCAGAACTGGAATGACAAGAGATAGATGAGAAAACCATGAATATATGCCTCCTGTACATACTACCTATAATACCTACCCTTTGTTCTCTTTTATCTTCCCTCCTAAATATTAGATCCAACTGCTGGTATTTCCCTTCATGGTACCTCCCTCATTTCCAAAAGCAGAAAGAAGTTGACAAAACACTGGCTTTACCATAAATACTTACAGAGCCTTTTTAAAATACAGGCATGCCTGATTTTACTGCACTTCACTTTATTGTGCTTCACAGACACTGTGTTTTGACAAATTGAAGGTTTGTGCCAACCTTGTGTTGAGCAAGTCTATTGGTGGCATTTTTCTTTTTTTTCTTTTTTTTTTCATTTACTTATTTTATTGTATTTTAGGTTTTGGGGTACATGTGAAGAACATGCAAGATTGTTGCATAGATACACACATGGCAGTGTGATTTGCTGCCTTCCTCCCCATCACCTACATCTGGCATCTCTCCCCTTGCTATCTGTCCCCAATTCCCCGCCCCCCACCATCCCTCCCCTATTTCCCCCCAACAGACCCCAGTGTGTAGTGCTCCCCTCCCTGTGTCCGTGTGTTCTCATTGTTCAACACCCGCCTATGAGTGAGAACATGAGGTGTTTGATCTTCTGCTCTTCTGTCAGTTTGCTGAGAATGATTGTTTCCAGGTTCATCCATGTCCCTACAAAGGACACAAACTCATCATTTTTTATGGCTGCATAATATTCCATGGTGTATATGTGCCACATTTTCCCTGCCCAGTCTATCATCAATGGACATTTGGGTTGGTTCCAGGTATTTGCTATTGTAAACAGTGCTACAATGAACATTCGTGTGCACGTGTCCTTATAGTAGAATGATTTATAATCCTTTGGATATATGCCCAGTAATGGGATTGCTGGGTCAAATGGAATTTCTATTTCTATGTCCTTGAGGAATCGCCACACTGTCTTCCACAATGGTTGAACTAATTTACACTCTATTTGTGGCATTTTTCAATAGCATGTGCTCACTTTGTGTCTCTGTGTCACATTTTAGTAATTCTTGCAACATTTTAAGCATTTTCATTATTATTATGGCTATTATGGTGAACTGTAATCAGTTGGTCTTTAATGTTAATACCGTAATTTTTTTGAGGGTGCTATGAACCACTCCCATATAAGGTGGCAAATTTAATCAATAAATGTTGTGTGTTCTGTTGTTCCACCAACCACGTATTCCCCTATGTCTCTTCCACTACTCAGGTCTCCTTCCCTGAAACAAAACAGCATTGAAATTAGGCCAATTTACAACTGTGCAAGACCAAATATTCAAGTAAAAGGAAGAGTCTCACATCTTTCACTTTAAATCAAAAGCTCAAGTTGAACTTTTAAAATGATTCAGCTTAGTAAAGAAGGCATGTTGAAAGCCAAAACAGATCTAGGGCTTGGCCTCTTGCATCAAATACTTAGCCAAGTTGTGAATTGAATGAAAAGGAAAAGTTCCTGAAAGAAATCAAAGTTCTACTCCAGTGAACACACAAACGATAAGAAAATGAAATAGGCTTATTGTTAATATGAAGAAAGGTATAGGGATCTGGATAGATCAAACCAGTCACAATATTCCCTTAAACAAAACACTAATACAGAAGAAGGCACTAATTTTCCTCAATTCTATGAAGTGATAAGGAAACCATAAAAGAAAAGTTTGAAGCTAGCAGAGGTTTTGTTCATCAGGTTTAAGAGAAGAAGCAGTCTCTGTTACATAAACGTGCAAAGTGAAGCTGCAAGTACTGATGTAGAAGCTGCATCAAGTTACCCAGAAGATCTAGCAAGGATAATTTTATGATGGTAGCTACACTACACACACACAAAAAAAATTAAAGTAGACAAAACAACCTTATAATAGTGGAAGATGCCATCAAGAACTTTCATAGCTACAGAGAAGTCAATATCTGACTTTAAAGCTCCAAAGACAAGCTGACTCTCACACTAGAAGCTAGTGCATCTGGTGACTCTAAGTGAAAGCCATTTTTCAGCTCCAATTCCAAAATCAAGGGCCCTCAATAATCATGCTAAATCTACCGTACCTATGTTCTATACATAGAATAGCAAAGCCTAGATGACAGCATATCTGTTTACATTATGATTTGCTGAATATTTTAAGCCCACTGTTAAGAACTACTGCTTAGAAATAAAAGGTCCCTTTCAAAATATTACTGGTCATTGACAGTGCACCTGGTTATCCAAGAGCTCCAATGGAGATGTACAAGGAAATTAATGTTGTTTTCATGCCTTCTAACACAACATCAAGTCTGTAGCCCATGGATCAAGGAGTAATTTTGACTTTCAAAGCTTATGATTTGAGAACTATATTTCATGAAGCCATAGCTGCCATAGATAATGATTCCTCTGATAAATCTGGGCAAAGTGAATTGAACATCTTCTGGAAAGGCTTCTCCATTATAGGTGCCCTTAAGAACATTCATGATTCATGGGAGGAGGTCAAAATATCAACATTAACAGGAGTTCAGTAGAAGTAGATTCCAACCCTCATGGATGATTTTGAGACTTTAGTGGAGGAAGTAGCTGCAGATGTGGCAGAAATATCAAGAGAACTACAATTGCAAGTAGAGCCTCAAGATGTGACTGGATTGCTAAAATCTCCTGATAAAACTTGAACAAGATGAGAATTTGCTTCTAATGGATGAGAAGAGAAATTTGTTTCTTGAGATGCAATCTCCTCCTGGTAAAGAAGAACTCCAGTAAATTATTGTTAAAGTGACAACAAAGGATTTAGAATATTACATAAATTTAGTTGATATAACAATGACAGAGTTTGAGAGCATTGACTTCAATTTTGAATTTTGAAAGAAGTTCTACTGTGGGTAAAAGGATATTAAACAGTATTGCACAGGACAGAAAAACATTCTGTGAAAGAAGAAGTCAATTGATATGGCAAATTTCATTGTTGTCTTACTTTAAGAAATTGTCACAGAGACTCCAACCCTCAGCAACCACCACCATGATCAGTAAGTAGCCATCAACATCAAGGTAAGACCCTTCACCAACAAAAAGATTATGACTCTCTGAAGACTCCAATGATCATTAGCATATTTTAGCAATAGAGTTATTTTTAATTAAGGTATGTACATTGTCTTCTTTAGACATAATGCTATTGCACATATGGTAGATTACAGTATATGTAAGCATAAGTTTTATATGTTCTAGGAAGCCAAAAGAATTGTGTGACTCACTTTATTGTGATGATAACTTTCTTGCAGTGATCTAGAACTAAACTCAAAATATCTCTGAGGCATGCCTTTAATTGATCAATGTCCTAGTTGCCAAATAGAAACTGCTGTAAGCATATAGGATAAATCTTTTATCTGTTGAGTACAGGCTTCCTCTCCTGCACAATTATCACTGTCATTTGAACGTCTCACTTAAATGTATTAGATTTTGAATGTTTAGACAAATAATAAGCAAGTAAAATTTTATATTAATTCTCATTACTATAACTGATTCCAGCGTTAACTTTCTCTGTTCAGCCCAGTGTATCCCAGAGTGTGGACCTAAGACCATATTAAACAGTAGAATTATTTAGAGTAAGGAGAAGCTTATTAGAAATGCAGATTCCTGGGTCCCTACCTACGAAATCAATCTCTTGGCAAGGACAATGGTAATCTTCATTGTTAATATACCGACCCAATGATCTTTATGTGCCAAAATCTGAGTTTCAGTCAAGTAAATGAATCCTTACACCCCTTAATAAAAAGAAGAAAAACACTCTATGAAGTGTCACCATAAATAAGGGAATTACGGACCATCACATTTCATAGGATTATAAATGTACAAAAGAGACCAACTGGACAAAATATGTGGATTTCTTATTACTCCAGGCTGCACCTTGTATTTACTCTTGAGTGCAGCACTCACCACAATGTTTGGTCTCATAATATATTAGATATATTTATTTTCCTTCATTGAATATTAGCTATTAGGGAGAAGTAACAGTGCCTTCCATTATTTTTCTAGCATCAAAAAACATCAATTATATGTGCTGAAATGAAAGAATAAATATTTGTCTAGTAAGTAAGCTTATTGAGATATAAGAGTTACCTTGAGAAACTCCATTTAAAGTTTCCAGAAGAGCAGTACATTATATTTCATTAAACCTAACATGCCACTGATTGTAAAACACACCACTATTTTATGTACGACTAAGAAAGAAAAACTCAGGAAACTAAATATGACACCACTGTTGATTGTAAGATACACTCCACTTTCGAGGATAATAAAAATGTGAAAATGTGTGTCTTACAGTTAATGAAATAGGTTACATAGTATATGGCACCCTGGTAGCCATAAGGAGTAAACACACCTCCACAGGAAATGGTTTTCTTGACTGTATTGTCCATTCATTTATGTTTCACTATATTACCATGTGAAGAAAGTAGGGTTGATATTTCTTCAAGAACCATAGTCTGAGAGTTTCTACAGAAAGATATTTTCCCATTGAACACTAGCCAAAGTAGATACAATTTACCATAAAATATGGGTCTCAATAGACACTGACTCATTGATTATCCAAATAGAGCACTTGTCTCTCCATTCAGCATGCATTTGTTGAGGCCGCAGAGCTCTGTAATATGAGCCTTAACTTGTACTCAGTGTCTAAATGGTAGTAATAAACATAAGTGGGTGGGCCAGGGATAGAAGCCATCTATTTAAATTAATTTTAAACCTAATTAGGTAACTAATTGTCCATCAGAACTTAGTTGGTGCACAACATGTCATGTATGGTTAATGGTGATTTATTCTAAAATTCTTCATTCAGATTGCTTTGTTCTCCATTTTCAATGAGTCAAATCACTAAAAGCTTTAATTTTGACAATGTTCTCTCTTTTAATCATTCTCTGTCTATAAAATTTGCAGAAATTTTAAAATATCATGAATAGAACCTGATGTTAGAAAAATAAAAGTAAGAAAATTTGCTGTTTATAGCCCCCCTGGAGCCTTGCATCTGACACAGAACTGAAGCAGTAAATTCTGGGCCACATTTGCCAAACACATAATACTACACTGTAATTATCAATATTGCAACACAAAAGAAGCATTGTGTGAATAAAACATCTTACATGCCTACATAGTGTGCTAGTAAATAAACTCTTTAAATATAAGTAATTTCCCCAATTAAACCTTTAAAGCACATGGGAGCAAAGACAGTAATTAATTAAACTAATTTTTACTCAACTGGCCCAACAAGGAGATAGATTATGGTATTAAGGAAATAAAGGTAATTCATCTTTGAAAGTTCACTTGAATCAGCTCTAGTAGACAAGGCTTAGGATCCTGGTCTCCATATCCACCTCTCTTCTTAAATACCTGGAGAAGTGTTGAGGCAGCAGGGATAGTGCTATCGGTTTGGTATTAAGAGGATGCCGACCTTCCCAGCTAATGGCTTGAGTGAGCATTCAAAGAACTAAGCAGAGAACATGAGAGACTCTTCTCCCTCTTACTCTCCATTGCTGTCTCCTCACTGGTTCAGTGGCCCATGGTACCAAACTTTACCCTTTCTTTTCCAGCCTCTCTGCCAACTCCAACCAGTGTTCTTCACTCATGAGAGCAATCTCCCTCTCTCTTTGTGTAACCTTAAGAGGAATGCTTGAAATCTGATTTTTTAACCCAGCCTCACCACTGATCTTATTCTGTGATCTCAGGCAAGTTGTTGCCTCTCTGAGGCTCATATTTCTGATCTGTATGATAATACCTACTTCACAAATTTGTTATATAACGTAATGTATGTGAATAATTAGCATTATGCCAGCATATAGACTGAAGCTCATTCAGCAAGTATTTTTCAAAAGACTATTCTTTGACACTCCAACTGGGTTAGAATGTAGGTGAGCTAAAGATGGAATAGGGAACCAAACATATTTGGCACCTGCTCTTGCACATACCCTATTAGATCTTTTTAGACCTTAGGGTCTAGTGTGGGACAAGTAAACAAACAATTCTAATAAATCACGTTCATGCTCTAATAATGAGATTACAGTGAGCTTTGTGAGGCCCCTGTACTGCTCTAGCAAGAAGCAAGACAAGTTACCTAAAACACAGGTAAAGTTGGCCTGGCCAGCTAGGGCATGCAAAATTGTTCCAGGGAGAGAAAACAGAAGAATGAAGATAATGCTTATTTCAGAATGTGAAAGAAGTTGTGTTCATAAGGGATTGGCAGCTCCAACAGTATGTGAAAATAAAAGGGGGGCTAAAATAGAAAATACAAATTTCTTAAAGAATTCAGACTTTGTTGTAAAGCAATAATAATATGGTTTGGATATCTGTCCCATCCATATCTCATGTTGAAATGCAATCTCCAATGTTGGAGGCGAGTCCTGGTGGGAGGCATTTCGATACCAGAGGTAAATCCTTCATGAATGGCTTGGTGCCATGCTGCTGATAACAAATGCGTTCTGACTCTAAGTTCATGCAAGATCTGATTGCTTAAAAGAGGGTGGCACCTTCCCCTCTTCTCTCTTGCTCCTGCTCTCGCCATGTGACACACTGGCTCCCCATTCACCTTCCACCATCACTGAAAGTTTCCTGAGGTCTCACCAAAAGCCAACCAGATGCCGACACCACACTTTCTGTATAGCCTGTGGAACTGTGAGTAATTAAACCACTTTGCTTCATAAACTACCCAGGCCCAGGTATTCTTTATAGCAATGCACAAACAGACTATTACAAATGGGAAACAAAAAAAAAAGATTTTAAATCAAAGAGGAGCACAAATCACATTTGCTTTAGTTTCACTCTTGCTTTAGTTTCAAATATAGATCACAAAGAAGCAAGACTGAAGGGAGGAATTTCAGCTGGAAGACATGAATGCTATTCCAGAAAAGACTGAATGGATGAATGGAGACATGATCTGGGATAGAACAAGTGTAAAGAGATGGAGATGGATGTGTAAAAACAATTGAGGGTATAATAAAGTAGATAATGATGACTTTTTTTTTAATGCATGTGGGAGGAAAGGGGTAGAGAGGAGGCAGAAAGTGATGTAAATTGAGAAGTCCAGGAGTCAGTGTTCAACAGAAAAGCAGTGTGGAGGAGTTGAGTTTTAGATATTCTTGAAGCTCCTAGAATTATTAAAATATCCCCCCAGGCGGCAGATGAATCCTCCATGAGGAGATAACCCACTGGCAATTGGTTGGCAGTTGGATATACAAGAGCAGAGTTTAGTAGAAACTTTGGGACAGTGTCAACATTATTGTTATTTTTAATCTGTTTCATTAATTAACTCATGCTGGATCTTCATTTAAGATGATCTTCTGAGCCTAGTAGTTCATGTCATACCTTCTTAGGTTATTAGAGTTCAAAAAATGGCAAAATATTGCCATAAAGGGTAAGGAAAAAAGCACCTAAGTGTTTCCTGGCTCAGATCTCAGGACCCCTAAAGTTTTTCTGAGGAATGGTTTTCCTGATCTCAGTATGCAAAGACAACCAAGTACATTTGTTGTAGAAAAAGCAGATTTTGTTCAATGTATGCTCTGTACACCTGCCATTTTGTCACATTTCTCTATCTAAATAAATATGAAAAGGCTGCCACAACAGATTACCTCAGCTCACGCTGGGCTTTTGTCAAATGTGGTCAGAGGAGAAAAAATGAAAACTGGACACTTTCCATGCTGATAGAACTTAAAGAAAAATCTGGGTTCTCTCTGTACTCTAAAAGGAAAGTAGGTTTGCAGCACAGAAAACTTGATGGAAATATTCTGCATAGAGCTCCCGCACAAACGGAACAGAATGTAAGAGAATGTGCTGATCAGCACCCAAGTGCAAGCAGAAACTAGAGCTGTCCTTATTTGTTTTTCACTCTGGAAGGCTCTGCCAGGTGCTCTATAACCATGAACAATCTCTATGCCGGTTGCATCAGGTGCTTAAGAAGATGTTTTCCATAAACATCCTAGTAACAAATTTTCCCCCAGTGTTTGCCTTCTCCTTGCGGACTTTGCCTTTTAAATTCATTTTCTGAGTTTCAGTTCATGAGCGGCACTTAGATTCAGAACCAGCCTAAATTTCCCTTAGCAAAGGCTATCTGTTAAGATTCTTCTTGACCTCTTTCTGCAGCATTCCTTCCTTCTGGGTATAGCACAGGATCTTTCTGGAATGAGGGTCTTATGACCTACAATCAAACAAGGTAGATTAGAGAATTTCTTTATGGCCAGTTATTACTCAGAAAGGCAAGGGAAAGTTAGGGTGGTAAGGTTAGGCTTCACAGCTGGCTTCAGGGAAAGGGATTTCTGTTTCTGTAAGCCACTTTAGGGAAGAGCGATTCTAGTTTCTATTCTGCCTCTGGAGAGAATGAGGAGTGAGAGACAGGAGCTCAGGAGAAGAGCAGAGAAAAACTTTGCTTCTGAGGCTACTTCCAAGTCCTTGACTTTGGGGTATTGTTTTCTGAACCCCAACAATGGCTACCACTTGTTGAGAGTTTCCTATATAGCAGAACTTTGCAAGTTTTCTAAGAGCATAACTTTAAAAAAATTAATTCCATAAAAATGCTGCAAGATTGATATTTATTTTAAGCATCTTCTTATTTACACTTTTGGTGAGGAAGGGATTCCAACCCTAGGGTTATGAGGATGGCTAAATACACAAAACTCAGCACCAGATCGATGAGAAAAATAGCAGGTTACTAGTCACACATACTCACAGCCCAGTGGAGAATGGAGCCACACGCTATACAGGATTACATGGGGGTTTCACTCAGGAACAGAGTGAACAATCAAGTGCTATGGCAGGCAGGCTTTGGAGTAACAAGAGGATGAGGTACCCCTGGTCTCCATGAAGGATGTGATTGACCTCTGTGAATAATTATGCAGGCTGGCAAGGAACTGACACCCACAAAGGTAGCAGAAATGAGATCTCATCTATTTGATAGGTAAAGTTGTGTGGCTAAAGGACCTTATCCAAGGAGCACAGTGAGGAGGGGAACTTGTAGTTAAGACATCTGAGACCCTTCTAATTTCACGAGATGTCGAGGCATCATATAATATTAAATCTTAATTTTAGGCCTCACATCATCATAGTCTTCTCATTATCATATGGAGAAACTGAAATTCAGGAAGAGTTAATAATGTCCGGGGCCCACATAGGTGACAAATGATACAGCGAGGATTTGAGCCCAGGATTCTTGATCACTAAAGGTGAAGAAGTATTTATTTATTGTCTTAAATAAATATTTTGTGTTATGTTTTCATGCTTGCTCTATCTTCTTTCTGAAATATAAGAGAATGCTCTATATAGAAATCTAATCACATTGGCTTTACCTTAAAAAAAGATAAAAACCTGAATCCTGCTGAGAAATTCTGGAAGGCAGAATAATACACTCCCCCTGTCCCCAAAGACATCCTAATCCTGAGAACCCATGAATATGTTACCTTTTGTGGCAAACCGAAAGTCAAAAATATGATTAAGTTAAGGATCTGGAGATGCAGAAAGCATCCTAGATTAGCTAGGCGGGCCTAATGTAGGCACATAATGATGCTTGTAAGTGAAAGAAGCAGAAGAGTCAGAGGAGGAGACATTTATAATGACAGAAGCAGAGGTCAGAGTCCAGTAGTTGCTGGCTAGGAGACATGAGCCAAAAAACCCAGGAGGCTCTAGGAGCTGGAAAAAACAAAGAAGCAGCTTTTCCCCTAAAGCCTCCAGAAGCAATCAGTCCTGTCAACATTTTTACTCTAATCCTGCAAGACCCATTTCCGACATCTGACCTCCAGAACTGTAAGATAATAAATTCATGTTGTTTTTAGACCACTACATTTGTAGTAATTTCTTACAGCACAAACAGGAAAATAATACAACGATGGTTAGCATCAATGCTTATTCCAATATTTGTTTTCATTTTCTTCCCACATTTCTAATTTCTTCTTAGGACATTTTGGTATTCAAGAAGTATAGCCTCTGGTCCTAGGGCCTCTCATACACCCTTTCAATGTCTATGTCTGCTTTACTTCCCAAAATTGTATCATGTCTCCAGCATCACATTTAATATTACTACTCCATCACATCACCTCTTACCTTCCTCTCAAGGATTCTAGTCCCCATGTTATTTCTGCTTTCTACTCACTTTAATGTGAACCTCAGGTCTTTTCACCTTCCATTTCTACTGCACTGACTCTTTCTACGCTCCTTTTATCCACTTCAATGCTTCTTATCCATATATAATCTACTAAAACTATTTCTTGTTCATCTCAGGACTCAGCTTAAATGTTATTTCCTCGGGGAACACTTCCTTGTACCCCAGACAAACTCAGAACCACACGTTATACAATCTTGTCCTAGTTTTTGCAGCAATTGCAATTCACTGAATACTTTTCAAGGTCTGTCTTGCCCATTAGACACAGTCCTTGTTAGATGATGGTTCATGTCTTGTTTACAACGTATCTCTAACATCGAGCTGAAGTATGTCTGTCACCTAGTATGTAGTCAATAAGTAGTTGTTGAATGAAAGCATGAATAAATAGAAAGCTTCATTGATGGTTCCTGTAACTGAGAAGAAAGTATAACTCTTCTTCATCCCAATACTAAAAGTAAAATTTTCCTAATAAACATAATCTAAGGGAAATACATATATTTAATATAATCAACAACCTTGGTACAATATATGGAATATATTGCATTTTAAAATAGTCAACATTTATATGCCTGTTTTTGTAAAAGTTGAGCTAATTCACTAATCACTAATCACTAAATCACTAATTCAATAATCCAAAATACTCCAAAATCTGATACCTTTTGAGCACTGACATGATGCCACAAATGGAAGTTTTTATACTTGACCTTCTGTGATGCGTCATAGTCAGAACACATAGTCAAAGCATAGCCTCTGCTCACACAGAATAGTTTATTCTGTATCCCCAAGGAAAAAAAAATACTCTCCTAGGCCCCTTTAGCTGTTATATACATTTTTCGTACATGTCCAGATTTCTTGACACAAATATACCCACAAAGAGTAATAAAATGATATGTATGCAGGCCAGACATGCCACAGATTCCCCATGATTTCCCACCTGGGTCTAAAACTTATGTACATTACTAACTGAACATAGGTCTTATTCTTATGCACTCTGGTATAAATATATTGTTGAAAATGTCAAAACATTATACAGATACCCCTATCAGTAATAGCGATAAGAAAAAGCAGCATTTATGTTTATGTTTATCTATAGCACAGAAAGTCAAGCTGTTGAACAAACTGGAGAGCAGTGTAAATGTGAACCATCTTACAGTACACCATACAGGAGAGTATGGTGTTGAAACGACCTCCATATATTACCTGAAGTAAAGAAAAGGTTAAACTAAAGAGGAGGTTATCACTGTGCTGAAAGCAATAAACAAAAGTCAATTTTTAAAAATAGAGAAACACCACATAAAACCAAAATGAAGATCTTGATTGTGTACTGAAAGGTGAATCCATCAGCGTCACAGTGAATACATGCCACTGAATGCTGATGGGAATCATGAAACAAGCAAAGATCTAGCATGACACACTGAAAATTGAATGGAACTATGAATGTTGAACAGGCTGAATGCAGAAATTTAAGAAAGGAATAGTATTAAGTTTTTCTTTTTTTTTTTTTTTTTGAGACGGAGTTTCGCTCTT
>NW_016107514.1:5947520-5960538 GCF_001604975.1 Cebus imitator | reverse complement strand
TTTTGTAGTTTTAGTAGAGACGGGGTTTCACCATGTTGACCAGGATGGTCTCGATCTCTTGACCTCGTGATCCACCCGCCTCGGCCTCCCAAAGTGCCGGGATTACAGGCTTGAGCCACCATGCCCGGCCTGGTATTAAGTTTTTCAAGATTTGTCATGATAAAGCATCTGCAGATCATGAAGCAGCAGAGAGATTCATTGATGAGTTTGCCAAGATCGTAGCGGATGAAAACCTGACACCAGAACAAGTTTATAATGCTGATATAACATCACTGTTTTGTCATTGTTGCCCAAGAAAGACACTGACTACAGAAGAGGAAACAGCCCCTAGAGAGACTAAAGATGACTAGGACAGAAAGGCTGTACTGGGATGTCTTAATACAGCAGACATTTATAGGCATAAACTTACTGTGATACACAAAAGCTTGGGTCCCTACTGTTTTCAAGGAATAAATTTCTTTTCAGTCTATTAGTATTCTAACAAAAAGGTATGAATCACCAGGAACATCTTTTCTGATTGGATTCAAAAATATTTTGTACCAGTGGCTCATGCTCACTTCAGGGAAGCTGGACTGCTTGATGATTGCAAGATTTCGCTATTGCTTGACAACTGTTCTGCTCACCCTCCAGCTGAAATTCTAAAAAAAAATAATGTTTATGCCATGTATGTTATCCCAAATATGACTTCATTAATTCACCTATGTATCATGACATCCTTAAATCAGTGAAGTATACTCATATAAAAACACTTTCTTGAACACCATGCTAGCAGCAGTGAACAGAGCCATAGGCATGGAAGGTTTTCAAAAGGAGTTTAGCATGAAGGATGCCTTTTGTTTAAAAAAAAAAAAAGACAAGAGTCTCACTCTGTTGCCCAGGCTGGAGTATGGAGTACAGCGGCGTGATCATGGCTCACTGCAGCCTCAACTTCTCTGGAGTTAAGGTGATCCTCCCACCTCACTCCCTCAAGCAGCTGGAACTAAGGCAATTCTAATTTTTGTATTTTTTTTTTTTTTTGGAGGCAGGGTTTTGCCATGTTTCCCAGTCTGGTCTTGAACTCCTGGGCTAATGCCATCTACCTACCTCAACCTCCCAAAGTGCTGGGATTACAAGCATAGGCCACGAAGCCCAATCATGAAGGACGTCTTATATGCTATTGCCAATTATAGAAACACAATGATGAAAGGCACTCTTGTGCATATCTGGTACCACCTCTAGCCTGAGACTGTGTTTGGTGATAATGATGAACAAGGTGATGATTTTGAAGGATTTGAAGCATATAACTTCAGACTCAGGAATAATGGTGATGCCAAACAACCACAGATTGTCCTCATGAGGGGCTGAAATAGTGACACCTATACTTATTGATGGCTAAATGTATATAAACTTTGTTTCATACACAAAGTATTTAAATATTGTATAAAATTACTTTCAGGTTATCTGTATAAGGTATACACAAAACAAATGCATTTTGTGTTTATACTTGGGTTCTGGTCCCAAGATATCTCATCATGTATTCACAAACATTCTAAAACCTGAAAAAAATCCAAAATCCAAATACTTCTGGTTCTACGCATTTCAGATAAGAGATATTCACCATGTATGCATGTACGTGTTTACAATAAATTTCATAAGGCCATTCTTTACAATGTTCTGCTATAATGACCACTTACATAGCAAATTAAATGTCACTGAGTAGTATCAATTCTACAGCTCCGCCAATAAAATATGGTAGAATTTAAATCACATTGCAGAATTTGTGGACTCCAAGGCTGACTTGCCATCAGGGCCAGCTTCATGGACATCAAGGCCCTGCAATCAGGTGGGCCTCATGATCAATTTAATGCTCTATGGTTGCCATCTTGAAATCCTTAATAATTATTGAACAAGAGCTCCATGTTTTCATTTTGCACTGTAATTTTCAAATTACGAAGCCATTCCTGCTCTTCATGGATGAATTTATTCTGCAACAGTTTTTAAGATTCTATTATATGTGAAGTACCATTTATGGGGATACAAAATACAAATAAGAGGATGTCCTCAGGTTGGTTACAGATAGCCAAACAAAATTTATAAATAATCACAAAATAACACGACAAAGTCTGTAATGGAGGAAACAAAAACGACCACAGGAACATTAAGAGATAAGTTCAAAATCCTGTCTGAGAGAATTAAGAAAGGCTTCTCAGAGGAGATAACATTTGAGCTAGGTCCTCAAGAATGAATAGGAATTCTCCCATGGGAAAGGTCATTATGAATGCAATGATTAGAACTACTTAGTAAGTGTACAGAAAAATGAGAGGATAATAAGATTTTCTGCAATGACTTTTCCAGATCAGAGAATATCTAGTTTATTTCACCACTCCTTAAGAACAAGCTCAAAGGTACTTCCCTATAACAATCTAATTGTCGACTTATTCGCAGTTTAAAAAGTCCTGGTCTAATGGAGTAGTGGGGGGACAATGAGCAAGCAGTAAGCACACAGGGTATCTGCGAGAGTTCCCCAACACGGACAGAGCAGAAGGTGCAGGAATTGGGTGCAGAACATATAAGAAGCTGCTTGGTACAGCTTTCTAAGAACCCCAAGAATCTTAGTCAGAATATTCACATGGGTCCTCTCTCCTTCTGGGAAACTTCACGAAGATCAGCCCACTGGCTCTTTGGCCCCCTCCAGTAACTTTCTTACTTTCTCTCTGTCCTTCTCATCTTTTAATCAGGGTAATCCTTTCCTCTACAACATTTTCCAGTGTTTCTCAAAAGGAGACTCTCCTGTTTTCCCAAAACCTATTCACTTTTTCCCACAACATTCTTTGATAGCATTAAACTCTGATCACAATGGATATTTGTTTTTTATCTAATGTAGCAGAGTAAAAGAATAAAAACAGAAGAGTTAAGTACTTATATGAGAGAATTGGCAGTGGATCCTTAGAGCATGAGGTGGGAAATGATTCTGGCTAAGGATCTTTGGGGCAGGTCCTAAGGGTTCTTGATGAGTTCACTCAGCATTAATGAGTTATTGTGGATAAGATGGAAACCTTGGCTCCATCTTCTCTGAACTCTTTTCTTTTCCAAAAGAGACACCTAAAGAGATGTGGTCATCTCTTAAAGATCTAGAAGCTTCGGCTCCATTTTTTTGTCCAAAGATTTATCTCAGAGGGAATGTTGGTGCCTAGAGCCTGTTCAGAAAGATGTGCAGAAACTTGTAATCCTGAGGAATTATAATAACCTGGATGCACAGCAAAACTGTACATATCTAAGCCAAATAAATGTCATCTCCTTATGGGAGCAAGGGAAAGTGTTCTAGTTTGGCTGCCAGAGAGCTGAAAGTTTGTCTGCATCCAGACAGCATATTGTTAAATATCATTTTTGTCCAATATTAGAATCGCAACTTTTAACTGATTCTAGTATTAATGATATGTTAGTCTCATAAAACAATTTTGAAGTGAGTTTTTTTTCTATTTTTTGGAAAAGTTTGTAGAAAATTGATTTTAGTTCTTTCTGAATTGTAAAAATGCTGATTCTTCTTCCTTGATCATTCTATAGATTCAGTGCAATCTCAATAAAAATCCAAGCATGCTTTTCATTAATATTAACAAGCTGATTCTAAAATTTATATAGAAATAAAAAAGGCCAAAAATACCCAAGGCCAACTCATGGAAGAACAAAGCTAGAAGACTTTACTGCCAGATATCAAGGCTTTTATAAAACTATAATGAATAAGACATTGTGGAGCCTGGCATGGTGGCTTATGCCTGTAATCCCAGCACTTTGGGATGCTGAGGTGGGCAGATCACTTGTGGAAAGGAGTTCGAGACCAGCCTGGCCCACATGGTGAAACTCTATCTCTACTAAAAATACAAAAATTAGCCAGGCTTGGTGGTGCACATCTGTAGTCCTAGATACTTAGGAATCTGAGGCAGAAGAGTCACTTGAACCCAGGAGGCCAAGGCTGCAGTGAGCAGAGATTGCATCATTGCATTTTAGCCTGAGTGGCAAAGAAAAACCCTGTCAAAAAACAAAAACAAACAAACAAAAAGACATTGTAGTATTGATACAAGAATAGAAAAAATCTGACCATGGTAGGGACACAAGAGCCCAGAATCAGACCTACACACATACTATATCAGCCTGCACTCAGGACTGGATCTTTCATATTGCCTGCACTATCTACGCCTTTCTTTCAAAAGGGGAATTGGTTGAAGAGGTTAGGGAGAAAGTCACTAATCAGTGCTCTTGATGCACTGGCATGGGTGAAAAAGTCAAAGATTGCAGAACTATAAACCAAGCATGTCCAGCTATAGACATGAAGAGAAAACAGCAGATCTATGGCAAAATGTTGCCTCCATGCAATACCACTCTTGTGGGTGCACTGCCAACACTGATAGGGGCCTAGAGATGCTGTTGGTCAGCTGAGATGGCAGTCAGGAGGAAAAGCTAGACATGGAGAAGAGTGAGAGTAAACTAGAGCCCATCTGTATCTCTGTGTTCATCCATTACCGTATCTACCAGAGAAGACCTTCAGTACTAATAGCCACTGTCTCCTTAGCCATATTATAGCCATATTCTCCTTCTAAATCTGTTGAAATTCTGCTACATAGACAACTCTAATGGAAAACTCTTCAAATAAAATTTTTGGAAATGCAGTTTTCAGTTTAACCAAATTTAACACAGCTCAATTTAGCACATATAGTCACTTGATTTATAACAAATGTAATATTTGGATGAGATGCAGAAAAGATAATATTTTCAATAAATATTCCTAGATCAATTGGATATTCATGTGGAAAACAATAAATCTTAATACCTTGCCCACAACACAAATATAATCAATCTCAGGTGGATTATAGCTATAACTGTGAAAGGTAAAACAATAAAGCTTTTAAAAGGATGTATAGACCAATATCTTCATAACCTCAAAGTAGGCAGAAAATTTTTAAACAAAGCAAAAAGCATTAATGGTAAAGGGCAAAAAATATGATCAATTGGATCATATAAAATTGATAAGCCTTTAGAAGAGTGAAAAGGCAAGCCACGCTATGGGAGGATATATATGAAATAAATATGTTAGTAACTCATGTTTAGAATGTTTAAATAACTCCTACAAACAAATAAGCAAACAAACAAATAAAAAGAAAGCATATAACTCAACAGAAAAATGGGCAAAAGATGTGTACAGGCATGTCACAAAAGAGTATTTCCAATTGCTAAATATATTATCTATTACTGTAAAAAATTACCCCAATATAGTAGCTTACAATAGCAAGCATTTATAATAGCACATTTATTTATCTCACATACTCTTCTTATCCCTGTGGGTCAGGAGTCCAGGTACTTAACTGGCTCATCTGACTCTGAGTCTCTCATAAGGCTGCAGTCATCTTAAGGCTCAGATTAAATGGATCTGCTTCTAAATTCACTTTAGTAATTGTTGGCAGGATTCACTTTCTCACTGGCTTTTGGACTGAAGGCCTCATTTCTTCAGATCTTTGTCACATAGGCCTCTCAATATAGCAGATCACAACCTGGCAACTGGCTTCATCAGAGAAAGTAAACAAAACAGCAAGAGTGCCAGCAGGACCGAAGTCACAGTCTCTACAATCTAATTTCAGAAGTAACATCTCATCACTTTCACCATCCTCTATTGGTTTAAAACAAGTCAGTAGGTCCAATACACAAACACAAAAGGGGAGCATAGTAAACAAAGATATGACTATCAGGGCAACAAGAATTCTCAAACACTGTTGAGGGGAGTGTGAATTATTACCACCGTGCTGGAAAATGTTTTGACAGCATTTATTAAATACTGAATATACATGTAATCTCTTACCCAGCAGTTCTACTCCTTTGTATATACCCAAATAAAATATATACATGTGTTCATCCAGAGAAATGTCGTGGAGGGGGGGAAAGTCATAGAAAATCTGTCCAATTTAGCCAAGCCAACCTAGATGTCAATCATCAACAAAATGCATAAGCATATTGTAGTATCTTTGTACAGTGAAAATTGTACAAAGCCTGAAGAAAGCCATTGTGAAAACAATGAAAATTAGTAAATAATGACTACGTCTAACAATATTGATAAATCTCTCAAGTATAATTTGAGTGAAATAAGTTAGACACTCAAGAGGGCATGCTGCTCAATTTCATTTATGTTAAAGTTCAAGCGCAAGCTGAACTAAACTATGGTATGGAAAGTCAGCAAAGAGGCTATTCTTAGTAGAGACCAGAAGGGGAGATTAGGGAGCTTGTAGGGTTTCGCTCAAAATCCTTCAGTGTAGTTCCATCTCATTCAAAACTCATTGAACTATAAGATGCTTCATGATTTGTTCCCTGAACTCTCCCAGTATCACTCTGTCCTCATGACTAGTCCCCTCCCTCACTACACTAAATTCCTTGAACCTTCCAACCATGCTGCTACTTCAAGGTATTTTCTCCTGCTGCTGATAGGCCTGGAAATTTCTTCCCTCTAGATTTTGGAATGCCTTGCAGCTTCACCTTCTTCAGGCTTTCTTCAAATACGAGCTTTTCAGAGAGGATTTCCATTACCACTCTACATAAAGTTATTTTCAAACCTACTTTATTTTTGTCATGACAGTTATCAATATCTGACATATCACTGCAACTCATTTATTTGCTTAATATCTGTCCTCACCTACTAGACAATAAACTCCATAAGTGAAGACTTTGTTTTTTCAATTGCTCTTTCTGTGGAATCTATACAGGGAGGGACCAGGAAAAATCACATGTCACAGAGAGGCTGCCCATTTGGGTTAGCGAAAAGAAAGGAGTTAGTGTGCATGATCATTACCTTAAGAGCAAGAGATATGATGAAGATAATATCTACTTGATGCAAATGTTAATATCCCATGAGTTCACTCTGAGAAAGATAAGAACAGGGATCAATATCAATACTTCTGGGTGGTAATAGTTCTTCCCATATGATATTAATCAGAGCCTTATGTCAGATATGTAAGGCTCTGATTAATCAGGGTAGTCCTAGACTGTAGGAGAAGATACCATTCAAGCTTCCTGAGTGCTTTTTATGTCAAAAGATTTCATTCTTTCTGATAAATGACTAAGGGAATGGTTCATAGACAACTAAAAAGGAAAAGTAATTTATGTAAACAGAAAGCAACAAAATCAGCTACACAATCAGATTTTCAAGCAGCTCATAGTGTATCAAATTGTTTGATTGATTCTTGAAGCCATTAGGGTAAACTGCTGTTTATTCATAAGTACTGTTAAGACTAGTGCTTTGGTAGATGAATTGACTGAAGGTGGCAGCTTCTAATCCATTGCCACTGTATTGTTCACAGATAGAAACGATATGACAAATGTTCCCAATGAATGCTTAGTTTATATTTCTTTTCATTCCATATTCACATTTGTCTTAGGTCGTTTGACTCACAGTTTTATCAAATTCACGTAAGCAGCTCATATGCCCGCATTAGCAGTCTTCTGTTATGTTTTCCATTATTGGTACTCTATAAATGTTTACCTTTCTCACTGTCTCTCTGGATCAAGGACCATTTAAAATATTAAGTTGCAATGTGTTTTGTCTTGAGTTTTCAACCCCCAAAAGAATAGTGAATACAATATAATTAAGTCAATATTTGACATGTGTACATCCCATAATAATAATATTTCATTCAATTTGGTTATTAGCACTTTATAGAGCATAGGTCTTCTAACTGCATTTTTTAAGATAGTAGGTTATTCATTTCATTTTCTGGGAATTCTAAGAGATAGGATAAATAGATACATAGTGAATGGAACACATCAACTTTATCAGCTAAGCTAAGTATAAATATTCATCTCCTATGTAACCAGAAGAAAACAGCACTTCAAATCTGGCCTTCAAACTTATTTTCAGGAAACCATAATGCATACTTAGGTGTGGCATAGAAAATGATGCATTTATCTATAATCTGGCAATTTACATATATTTTATGAAATGCCTAAATGCATGTTTACTTAATAAAACCTTTTATTTATAAATTAAGAAAGACAATATGAATAGATTTTTTTTTGCTAACATATGAAATTCAAATAAGCCAAGATATTAAGATTTAATTATATAAAAATAGAGTAGATAATCACGTTTAGGAAAAGGTTAGAGTAAATGAACTCCTCTATAAGCAGCAGGGAAAAAACAATACTCATCTTGCTTATTTTTCCTATTACAAACTTTTAAGTCTTTAAGTCGACCAATGGGAAATAATAAGCATATGTAACTCAATTTGATCTTCCATTACCAAGTCAATTTCAGTTTCAGGACAGCCACTGTACAAGATTTTTTAAAACTATTTCTTATAAAATTAAAACAGCATCTTTTCTGTCATATATTTTCTCAAAGCAAACAAGTAAACAAATTTACTTCTGGTATGACAACTTCCTTTGTATACTTTTTATACTTATTCATTTATTAGGAATCTAATTTGTTCCTCACCTTAGAATTTATTTCTCACACCTGTTGTATTACTGAAGTTCCTCACTCTACAAAGAAACTGCCCAAATGCCTTATCTTAGAGCCCCAAACATCTTGCTTCTCCCTGAAGCACTCTTTGTTTTCAAATTGTTATTTTCTTCTACTTTGCCCGCATCTCTTCATTTAGGAGCTGTGTTTGCCTTCAATAATTCCAGTTCAGGAAAAGTAGGCAAACAGTCTACTAAAGTTAATGTGCTAAGGCATAAACAAATAATCTATTGGACCCCAATTATGCCCTATATATTTTCTATTAAAAGCCAATAAGAGTTAAACCAAGCACTTTGTAATTTGGTGGGCTTGCTAACAAAATGATAGTGAATATGGGCAGGCATTATGAATGTGAGCGGCACATCCTCTAGCACAGTGACATCCTATTACGTGAGTTATGTTCCACTGTTCCACTACTTCTGTCATTGGTCATAGGCAGCTTTTGGAATCGTGTATGCAACTCATGGTCAAGTGTGTTCCTACAACCACAGCAAAGCCCCAGAATACAGTCTTACATGTTAACAGTGATTGGCCTTTAGTGGGTAGAGTTTAGAGCATCTGCTACCAAAAGGAAAAGGGGAAGTAATTATGAAAAATCCCACCATTATTCTCTCCCATGCCCAACTCTTCACAAGTAGAAATGAATCATAGTTAACCTAATGAGTCATCAATATTATTCCAACAAACTATCGTCATCTTCATCCAAAAATATTTACTACTGAGCCCTCTGTGCACATCCGTGCCTAGAAGAACATTTCAAAAACAGAGAATTATTATGGTTCACTGGGGTACTTACTAGTCAGATAAGGGAAAAAATAATCACAAAAAATAAATAAGTAAACAGCAGTACAAGATTGTATGTAAGTGTGTGTGTGTGTAATATGTGTTATATATGTAACACAGCCTGGGTAGTATTAATTTATAATGCTATTAATAAGAATGTTATTTATCTCCTCAGAAAGACTGACAGAAACCAAACAGCAGATCTTCCTCCACTAACAAATGCTCAGTGGCAAAGCCCGTACATTAGCAGCATGAGTAGAAATTTTAACAACAATAAATCACAGCAATGCAGTAGTACAGTCCCATGATTGAGTCACAGAGAGGTGAAGTGGGTTGCCCAATGTTGCAGAACTTAAAACTCCTGCTATTGACAGTAAGTGCTTGAAGTAATTAAAGAAAGTACCTTAGTCAATATAAAGCCAAGTCAGGAAAAGATGTCGCTATTTCTCTTTCAATACATTCACCATTTTATGTTATAATGTCCAAAATCAATGGCAGTGGGTGGATCTATATTCATGCTGTCAAAACAATCTTCAATAGAGCTTCAAAATGAGCTCTCCGGTTTCATAATGACAAACAGCAAGAAACCGCAAACCTCCTTTGAACAAACCATGCCCGATTTTACTGGTCAGATCATCCAGTCATCATGTAACAAGCCTCCGAAATGAACTGCCTACCTCCTGCTGTGTACTCTTTATTTATTACGTGAATTTATTGGAGGAAATTCTCACCTACCAGTATTTATAAATAAAAGCTGAAAAGAAGTGACTATTTTATTCAGTTTTCAAATGATCAATCTTGATTATGAGAAATATGATGCTCTTTTTAAAAGCAAATACCACAGACAGAAACAGCCAGTTCTTGGATAAAAGTAACAGTAAAGCCATGTTGTATGAATGCCACAAAAATATTAAGAAAGTCGTTTTGCTTTATGCCCATAGGGGAAACCAGAAGAAATAATATTAAAAAACAAAGTAATATCCTAGGTAAGTAAATGAAAATTGCATTTTCTGTCACATATTGTTAATTATGTGGCAGTTAAAATCCCCAAGTACATATATGCACTTCAGAGTCACTCATGTAACCTCATTGAATAGCTTCAGAAAGGATTCCTCTAAATTATTTACCTATTAAGAAGAATACTTATCTCTTCAGAAAGACTGACTGAAACCAAACAGATCTTTCCTTATTATGAAACGTTCAGTGGCAAAGCCCACACATTACCCGCCTGGGTAACAGTGGCCTGCAGATGGGAGAGAGATGACTAGAGGATGAAGAAGTCTCAAAACACTCAGAAAACTATGAGTGGATTAAAACTACCCAGGATGCTCTCCTAAAGGGTAAATATTTCCAGGTAAATCTGGTGGGAATTTTAAAAGACAATATAAATCTAGTAGAGTATATCCAAATGCCTTTGACATTTGTACCACGTAGAATCGTCCCATATGCAGTAACCTAGTGGAGATGGGGGTGTGGGGAAGGAAGTCTAGTAATAAATAACCAAGTATCTTATTGAAAACAATTTTTGTTCTCTTAATTTAGCCAAGTGCTTGGTTTATAACTAGTAGTTAATATATATTTGTTGTAAAAATATGGATAAAATTTGCCTTCCAGACACAAAATAGGGATGAGTGAGATAATCAAGAGAAGATTATAATGAATTTAAGAATAAGAAAGAATTGTTCTGTTGATACATTAAAACCAAAGTGAAATTTGACTGGGGAAGGGTTGGAAGCAGGAGTATTTACCCAAATTTAGAATTACATAACTCTTAAGAGGGACAAAATTAAGCTGTACTTTTGTAGGGCATGGTGAGGGTGAGGGGCTGCATTACTTTATGACTTTCACTTGAGAACTTCCTTTTTTAAATTATACTAAAAAAAAATTATATACTGTAAAGTTCAACCAGTATCACAAAGCTTTAGCCACATCTCAATTAAATAGCACAGGGAATTGTGTAAGGTACCCCCACAGAAATGAAAAGCTATGTAAGCAGCATTCATCAAGTTAAGTTTTGGGTTTTTTTTTTTCCAAAATAGAATTTTAAAAATAAAGAAAGGAAATCAGTGATAGTGATTCTCACCTTTTATGTTTTGTTAGCTTACCTTGAACCCTATACACAGATCATTAATTATGTAAGGCCCTCATTAGTTCAGTGAAATATAGCTATGGGTTTTTGTCTGCCCCTCACAATGGAGATAAACCTGCCTTCTTTTTATTTTTTTAGGAACCCTTTCAAATCCATATAAATAACAGTGCTTTTTATTCACCCAGCCAAGGTGGAGGCACCTGACATTGTATTTGCCTATCAACATAGCCTATTCCTCTGGCCAGGAAGAGAGGCACAGCCCAGTCTAGGTCTATACAAAGCAGAATATTTTTTCAGAATTACCCTGACACAAAAGACAGTCAATCCACATTGGTTAAATGAATATTGAATAAATGAATGAACAAGCTAGTGGGAATAAGTTAGGACTGTTCTTTCCTTAAGGTGAATATAACCCTGGCTCCAGTTTTCATTAACTTACTAAAAGAAGCTCATCATCTGTAGATGATAACACTAAGATGATAACTTTTTATAAAAAAGAGAGAAAGAGACAAGCATAACTAAGAAATGAAGAAATAGAGATATAACTTCATGAAATTTTCCCGAAATTTCTGGTTTGGGGAACTAATAAATTTCTGTTGCCCTGAAGTTAACCTGGGTTTCTACCACTTGTTCAAGGAAGGTCATGACAAATAAAATAATCATTAGTAGTGTTTTAACACACCCCAGAATACCTAGTGGAAACAAGGGTGATTAATTTTTCATTGTTATATGTTTAAATAAAATGTATATCATTGTGGATTCAGATAAAATTCAAAATTGCTGTTGGAATAAGCAGAAAATTTTGCTCACAGTGCACTTCCAATTCATAGTTGCTTCCACGGTAAGCCTAATCACCTCACTTTAGGAACAAGTAAATGTTAGTAAGCTCATATATGCTGCATATCCTGAACAATATAGAAGACTCTAAATAGCTAGATGTTTGCTATTTCATTTTCATGATTTAAGACTTTCATGTAGTGTTAGAAATTTAAAATTTATTTGTAACTCACTCTTGCATTTCCTTTTTTCTTATTGCTTTGAATGTCTACTTTAAATTTACTATCAGCTAATGAGTTTCATCTTGTGGATATGAAGTTTTGGAATCATAACCTTAGACTTCTACAAAGCCACAAAAGATATTTTACTCTATAGAGTGAGCTAAAAAGTATCTTAAGTGGTAATTCTGGTGAAACGAATTCCCCTTTCAGCCTATGGGAACCACGTGAAGGAGATCAATATATTTCATTCCAAAATATACTTCTTTGACATATTTTGAGATGGCCCTTCAGAGAGCCTGAAAACACAAGTAGCCCTGCAAAACTATCTTTTGCAGGGGAGATTTTGTCTGCAGAGAATCTGCACGGATGCAACCAGGTTTTCTCTGAGGCTCTGTCTCATCCGTCTGGATCTAGGAAAGATGAACTGAGAGTCTGACACCTTTAAAGGTCTGAAAGAAGCATTTGTCTATTCTTTCTGGGGGCTGCTACCCACTTTTGCTTCCAAGCCTCCTCTTCTCTTCTATAACCTGCTTTGCCACCACAACCTAATTTAGCAGCACAACCCATTTTGACGATGCTTGGAGTCCTCATTCTTTCTGTAACCTAAAGATGGTATCTAAGCTTCTGAACCCCATTGGAGGGTTGGGGTGATCACTCTACTGCTCTCTCTCA
>NW_016107514.1:5915830-5947496 GCF_001604975.1 Cebus imitator | reverse complement strand
TAGACACGTTAAGTAAATTTGTATGCCTTTTCTCTTGTTAACCTGCCTTTGGTCAGCTGATTTTTTTAGTGACCCTTCAGAGGGCAAACATGAAGTTTTTCCTTGGCCCCTACCCAAGCCACAACCATCAACTCTGCCTCCAAGTGTGGAAGACAAATGAGAAGAGAGTATCTCAATCATAATTTGACATTCATTTAATAGACATATGTGGCATACTCACCATTAGAGAAGTATTGCTCTAGGTGCTAGAGATAAAACCTTGAAGAAGTAGAATGGATCCTGACATTATGACCCTGATATTCTGAGGGAGACCGAGATTATAAAGTAAATAAATGAGACAATTTCAAATAGCAATAACAAATTTGCATAAAATTTAAAAGGCACTATATTAAATAATGACCAGGTTAAAGAACACCACTATGGGGAGATGATGTTTTAATTGAGGCTTAAATGAAAATCACCAGGTGTAATGAAAACCTGAAAGACAAGCATTTGTCAACCTAAAATAATCAAAAGGATCAGAATCTAGTTTAAAGAGAGTTGATTTGAGCACAAAGTCTGAGGACAAGCTACCTGGGAATCACAGATTCCGAAAGATAAAAGTCAGTATCTCGAAGCACAGAAGTTTGGGATCCTGTATATAGACAAAGTTCAGGGAAGCTGAAGAGAATTTCAATATCCATGCAAAGCCAAATACTTACTTACAATGATATGATTAGTCTAGGTGGTATTTTTCTTTTTGGAAAAGGTATATTTAACATTCCACGCTGAAGATATAACAGTCACGGGGTCTTGGTTGCCACCTGATCTCAGTTAAGTTGAGGACAATAAAGGAGGCAGTTAACCTACAACAAAGGTCAGTGACTAAAGCGGGAGCAGTCTAGTCACGGGTCTCTCCTGGTCATTTACAGAACAGGAACAATGAGGGAGAAAGTTCATCTATAATCTAAGGTGCAGAATTGCAAACCTGTTACATGACTCAGTCTTCAGGGCTTAATTTTTCCCTTGGCATGATAAATTTAGAGGGTCGTGAAATGTTATTTTCTTTTACACACCCTAAGCAGAGGCAGCTGGATCTGCAAATGCTGTAAAGATGCAGTATGTTTGAAATGCATGAGAAGCAGATGGATACCTCATGTGGCTGGAATGTGGGCAGCAAGCAGTGTGGTAGACCATGAAATCAGAGGGCCTCTGTGGTGCTGGTAAGTTTGGAAAGCTATTGAGGAGTTTCAGGCAGGGAATGACATGATCTGATTTTTCCATTCACAAAGGTCTCTCTGGATCTGGTGAGAGACTAGTCTGTAGGGCTCAAGGTTAGAATTTGGGACATCAATAGGAAGCTAATGTAAAAACCCAGGAGAGAGACAGTGGTAGCTTGGACTAAAGGTTACAATGGAGAGCAGTGGAATACTTAAGAAACTATTTGGTCTCGACCTCCTGACCTTGTGATCTGCCCACCTTGGCCTCCCAAAGCACTAGGATTAAATGCCCATCAATGATAGACAAGATAAAGAAAATGTGGCACATATACACCATGGAATACTATGGAGCCATAAAAAAGGATGAATTCATGTACTTTGCAGAAACATGGATGAAGCTGGAAACCATCATTCTCACCAAACTGACACAAGAGCAGAAAACCAAACACTGCATGTTCTCACCCATAAGTGGGAGTTGAACAATAAGAACACATGGACACAGGGAGGGAAACATCACACACTGGGGCCTGTCAGTGGGTAGAAGACTAGGGGAAGGATAGAAGGGGGTAGGGGAATTGGAGAGGGATAGCATTAGGAGAAATACCTAATGTAGATGATGGGGTGATGGATGCAGCAAACCACCAACCACCATGGCATGTGTATACCTATGTAACAACAAACCTACAAGTTCTTCTGCACATGTACTGTTCTGCACATGTACCCCAGAACTTAAAGTATAATAAATAAATACTTAAAGAAAAAAAAAAGAAACTATTTGGAAGTACAGACAGTAGGATTTCTATGAGGCAGGCAAAGGAAGAGGAGGAAATCAACAAATCCCATAACTGTTGCTGATAATGGACTTTAAGAATGTGTCAGGATGGTTTTATTAACTCTAGCTAATGTGGTGTTGTTATCAAATCTCCAAGTTAAACTTATTTGTTAAATTTACTCTCATTTTACATTCAGTGTCATAAAGTAGAAATGACTAAGCCAATTAATATAATTGAGAGTATAATTTATGACATGATCTACTTTCCATTGCAAGGGAAATAATGACCTCTAAAAGAGATATATTATTAGGGAGGAGATGATGATGGGCATTTGAGCGTTTTAGTTCTTAAAGTTGGACAATCTTATACCGCCTTATACAGAAATCACCTTATGATTACCTTTAGAACTTCTCTCTCTTTCACTATTATTATCCTTAGCTATCACCTCTCATTTTTGTGTATGTCTTTGTATCTTATTAAATAGTAAACTTACTTATGCTTTTTAGATCTTCCCCATCATTTAACATATTATTTCCATAATAATGGCTCAATAAACATTTTCCAGTGTACAAATCAATTCTTCTTGGAGAAATATCTCCATCATCCTCCCCTTTTCACAGTTTATTCATTCTTCCAGTACAGTGAGGCCACAAATCCTCTAAAAGCCTCTGATGCCTCCTCATTCTTCCCAGAGTCACCACTTCCACTGAATTGCCCTTTACTCCCCTGTTAACACAGCAGTTGCTAGACCATATTGACAGGGAAATCAGTCCCTCCAACACTAATAGAACTTTACATTCTCATGTTACAAAAGTGAAAATCTCACCTAATGAAGGGAAACTTAATGATTTACTCCTCTCGACAAACACTGAAATCCCTTTTTAGATCTTGAATTCGTCGTTCTCCTGAACAAATTCAATAAACCCTTTAAAAGATCCTAACGTTTTACTAGACAATAATTGTGGCCAGTGCGCTATTTCAAATATGGTATTTCAGATTCAAAATTTCAATGGTATTTCTTTCAATAGCCTAAAACTCACCAAAAAATAATAGGATCTACTTTTCCTCTGCAATTGACCACTCACCAGATCTCATCTCCTTGACTTAAGTGCATAGGCACCTCGTTTACTGCAAACCACAAAACAAATGTTGAAAAGGGACTTTCATACTCAAGTGTAAAGGAAAATCTTTAATTTTAATGTGTTTAAGAAACAGCAGGTGGTAATCCCCAGTGCCTGGCTGGTGGGTACAAATGAACCTCTATCAAGATTTTGAAGCTGTGTTTCTTTTTTATGCAGTATCTTATCCACTAAACCATATAAGCTAATACTCACCACAAAGTCTGTAACAAATTTTTTAAACAAATTACAGTATATATTAATTAAGAAATCAATAAGTAAATTAATAACTGCTTTGATGGCCATTACATTGAGGGCAGTCTCATTTAAGCCTTTTTTTTTAAGTTTTTAATTTAGTCAGATTTGCATTAGAAAGCCTCCTTCATGCAAACACACCAGGGCAATTGTTCGAAGTTGCTTTGAAAGTAAATGTCATCAAATATTAATAAGATAAGCCAAGGGAAATAAGGTTGTAATTTATCCTAGATTAAAAAGGGCATTCTTCCCCCTGAAGTATGAATACATACAGAAATTTAAAACTCTGACCCAGACACCAGACAGAGGTATGTGAGTGGCCAAGCTATCTAAAGAAAGCAGATTGAGTGTGGTGTATTGGTAAAATTAAATGGATATAAAAACCCCCAAAATGGTGAAGAAAGACCTTAAAAAATGCTGCTATTTTTCCGTTTGAATTTTCTCCCAGAATATACAACTGTCCAAAAAAATCTAAGAGCAAAATAAATTTAAAGGTATATTCTAATAATCTATCACACTGTGCCTACCGTAATTAAAACAGTCCAGGATCTCTACTCTGGAATCTAGAAAGGCCTCATGTATTTTGATCTAAGAAAAAGTAGAAACAATGCCCTGGCTTGATAGAGCTCCCACTGAGAAAGGAAAAAAAGAAAAGGGATTCTATAAAGCTCATACTCAAATGAGTTTCCATTATGAAAATATTTTATTAGACCCTGAAACTAATTACTGAAAAAAAAAAAAAAAACCAAGTGGTTATTCAACAAAGTTAGGCATCCTGAATCTTCCCCTACATCATGCTTCTGCTAAGCACAAGAGAGCCATCATCAGCCCTAGAACTTATCTCATACATAAGTGATACGTGGTAGTAATAAGAGAATTGGATTAAGAGTCAGAAGAGCTGGATTTTAATTCAAACTCTGCAACCAATTGACCAGTTGACCTAAGGCAAATTATTCACTTCTCTGTGCCTGAGTTTACTCACCTGAATAAAAATATCACTAATACCAATCTCACATGGCTATATAAATATATGTATGGTATAAGCAGAATTAACTATAACTCTGACATTGTGTTAGGATAGGCCTCCTGCCATCCCAAATTCTTCCCCACATGCTTAAAATTTGATATGAAAATAAAGATGCCTTGCATGTATAATTAGTTATAAACTTTAAAGTCATTAACTAGTAAGAAATAATATGATGTAACTAACTGGCATCACATTTTCCCTGATGTTACGTAGTATAGCTGCACCTCTGCAAGAGGGCCTAGATAAAGGATGCATGGACTGGACCCATCCTGGAGGAAAGAAAACTGTACACTAGACCAGAAAGAAAATACTCAAATCAATCTGAAAAAAAAAAAGTCAAAAATCAAGCTGGGATGTAAAACTGTCTAAAATTGTTCCTCCAAGCTGATACCATTTAGGCTAATTGTACCATATTGAGCGTTAGTGAACCCAGTGGTGCCACTGGCACCTCCTGGCCACAAGGGGAAGCTGGCAAGCCCTGCTCTGTTTGAAAAAAAAAAAAAAAAAAAAAAAAAAGTCTTATTCCAAAGCCAAAGAGGCACTTATTGAAGGAAAGAAATTATTTTGATTTTTTTGAGCTATTGGAACTCTTGCCATCAAATTGTTTCTCTGGGATATAGAAAGAGAAGCATAGCAGTTTTATTCTTTGGAAAGAAAAAATGAAACAAAATACAAACTCAAGAATTAAAAATCAGATTTTTTGTACATAACTGCCTTTAAACTTCCATTTGAAAATCCATGGATTAAAATTGCCAGAGAGCACCCCAATGTGCTATTTTCAGATAATGTACACATCTATTTATTTTTAAATTTGATATGCTGTAACTATTCATTGCCCTGTGTGTCCGAGGTGGGCTGAGAACTGAATATGCCTGTGCCCTTATCTCTAGTAGCAGGGCCCGGACCAATTACAGCATATTGAATAGACAAAGTGGCACTGATATTCTGCTTGCTTTTCTTTATGAATAAATATATGTGTGTCATGTATCATGTATATATATATATATATATATATATGTGTGTGTGTGTATATAGAGAGACACACACAAAAAAAACTACATGACACATGCAAATGAAGTATATTAATGGAGGAAAGAAGAGACCCAGTACCATCTTGAGAACTAGAATACACCATATGCTTTAAACTGTTGGCTCCTTCCCAAACCCAATCGTCTGTTTCCAGCCATATTGAGTCACTACTGTGTACACTGTAATTATCATTTTATTGCTTTTGAACAAATAGTTTTCATCACACATATGTGTGCTTAACAATATATATTTTAGATTTATTGCTCTGGAGTTTGTTAAAATTATATCAGTCCTTACATATTTTTTAAGGTTTGTTTTTTCTTTCAACAACATGTTTCTAAGCTTCAGCCATTTTCCAGATAGGTGTCATTTATTCTTTCTCACTGTTGAATAATATTCCATGGTGGATTATACCACAATATCTTTAATTACTGTCATCTTCACTCCTGCTCTTACAATTGATTAATAATACTGCTACAAGCATTCTTGCTTATGCCCCTTAGAATACAGAAGTAAGAGTGTCCAAAGGGCATATACCCAGGAGAATTGCTGGATCATAGGTTGTATTCATCTTCAACTTTTAAGAAAATACTAAATTGTTTCCCAAAGTTATGGTTCCACTTTATGCTGTTACTCATAAGTTATAAGAACTCTCCTTACTCTACATCCTTACCTGGATTGGCATTATCAGACTTCTTTGTTTTGTTTTGTCAGTTAAATGGTGGTAAGTAGTTCCCTGTTGAAGTCATAATTTGCATAAAGAGGCTGAACTTCTTTTCAAATGTTAATCATTTTTATTTCTTCCTGGAAATGGCTGTGCACATCCTTTATCAGTTTTCTGTTGAATTGTTCTTTATTTCCTTTGCAGATTTATTTTAGATTCTAATCTTTAGTTTGTCTTAGGTGTTGAAAATATCTTCTCTGATATTTTAGTCTGTCCTTTTCACTTTATTTATGGTTTCGATTAATGTTAGAGGATCTTTTAATATAATAATGCTATCATCCATTTCTTGTATGGTTATTGCTACTTAAAATAGTCTGTTTTTCTTCTGCAATTTTTCTAATTTTGTCTTTCACATTTATGTCTTTAAACAATTTAGAATTCATTTTCAGGTAGAGAGTAAGGTAGGGATGACATTTTTCTGATATGTTAGCCAGTTTTCCCAGCATCATTTCTAATGACATACATTGCCCTTCTCTCAATGTTTTTTTTTACAATTTTAACTATTTCATCTTGATATGTGAAAATGCAATTGCATTATTAAAGAGGATCTTATGTCTAGCCACCTAAGCTCTCTTGTTAATACTATGCATTATCTGTGGATATTTTTGGGCTTTCTATATAGATAAGCCTATCATCTATGTAATTAATTTTGTGTATTCCTTTCTGTCGTAGGCTGAATAATGGCCTCTCAAAGATATAAAAATGCATATCCCTAGAACCTGTTAATCTGTTACCTTACATAATGAAAGGGATTTTGCAGATGTGGTTTAGTTAAATATCTTGAGAAAAGAAGAGTATCCTGAATTATCCAGGTGGACCCAAAGTAATCACAAGTATCTTTGTAACATGGAGGCAAAAGGAGATTTGATTACAGCAGTAGGAAATGTGATGAAGAAAGCAAGAGATTGTAGTGGTTCAAGAAAGAGGGCATGAGCTAAGGAATGCTGAGAATGTTTAGAATCTGAAGAAACCAAGGATTCTTCCCTCAAAGCATCCCTCTGCTGACATCTTAACTTTAGTCTAAGATTAATTTTGAACTTCAAAACCCCAGAACTATAAGCTAATAAAATTGTGATTTTTTAGCTACTAATTTTGTATTACTAATACACTTTCTAATAAGTTTCATTTATTTTTCTTGCCTTATTGCTTTGACCAGAAGTCCTAGCAAAATGTGTCAGTGAGTATTTTTGTTTCTAATTACATGCTTTTCCAACAGATTCTCAAATATGATGAGATGGAAAGTCCACAATACTCTAGACAGTTTCCAATTTATTCAAATTATTTTCTAAAGTTTATAATTAAGACTGGAAAATAGACTGTAAAATACTTTAGGCACAACCTTAAATGGTAGCCACCTAATTGTCATACCTATAAAATGATCCCTGCTATAACCATCTGGTTCACATATATTCTTCATTCATTTGTGATTGACCCCATCTCTGTAAAGGACTGAGATTTCAAAATTGTTAGAGTAGGAAGATTAAAAATTATAGCAAAATAGCATAATATTTTAAGGAGGAAAGAAAACAGACATACCAGGTACCTGCAATGAGAAGTGAGCACAGTGGGAGTTCTTAAAACATTGTCAGTTTGTGGTACTTAATTTACAAGATAAAGACTGACTTACCCATTACTTAAATATAAGAGTGTCTTTGTAGGTATGTAAATAACCATAACTGTTAACAGCAATATGATATTATGAAGACGTAGGAGTCTCAATTGTTATTTGATAACATGGTTGGTGAAATTTGGGGAATTTTCATTAAAATGCACTCTTTATCACATAGTTTATAGTGTAATAATTTTTTAGCATGTAAAATTGATCATTTACCTATCTAATGCAGTGCTTAAATTAATTTTAAATATAGTGTAACAAAAGTAGGCAGAAAAAAGTTATAGCCCATTTCTGTGCAAGTTATGGCCTTTCTTAACATCATAATTCTTAACATTCTCCTGAGGGAAAAATTATATATTGTTTTCTCCATTTAATCAATTGATTCAGCCCAGCAAGAACTGACCAATCAATGAATTGTAAACTCAATTTTGTAAAGTTTATTTTAGAAAGCAATAAAAAATTTTTAAGGGGACTGTTGTATAGCGTACCTCCTCAGTGAGGACTAAAATAATTATAAAACTATAAATTCATGAACTTTAATAACCTCTTTAAAAGATTATTCTGTGCTCCCTCATATCTGGATAGGCTTTTAAAAACAGTTTCAGATTTCTTGAAATCTTTGCTGTCTTTTCTATTCTAGTCTTGTGCTACAAAAATTGACTTCCTTGGTTTTCATAACAGTTTAATTCATACACATTTTGGAGACATACACACAAGATAACCAATAATATTTTTTACACCAGGTGGAGAAGCCTGCTTGCCATGGTTTTAAATCCAGGACTTGCTTTTCTCATATGTTGCGCCTTTTCTCTTCTGATTTATTCCTGAAGAGACAGCTCATTGCACTAGACTTCTTGCAACAAAGGAAAACATCAATACAAATAAAATGCATTTTTCTCAGCAAGTAATTTTATGGATTTAACCTTCTCACTACAGCTATCCTTCCCTCATATGGACTCACATTCCTGATATAAAATAAAAATAGAGAAAAAGACATGTAAAGATTTGACCTTGAAATGTACCATCTACCCATTTCTCAGGATTGAATGTAGAGCTATCAGTGGGAGGAATGAAAAGACGTTTCAATAAACCTGAAATAAATTAAAGAAAACAGTCTCCCAATTCAAACATGCTCCTAGGATCTATTGCTTTAATCTGCCTCTGAAGCCCCAGATCTGGTACTCTAAATAAATTGAAAAATAAGAGACAAAGGTTTGACTGCTTAGGCTTAGCTCTGATGTCTTAGGAAAGAGTAATAATATCTAACATCTATTGAAAATCCACTATAAGCCAGATTTCAGAACATCTGGTGTGGTTTGTATATCTTAATTTATGTTGTCCTCATAAAAACTCTGTGAGTTAGGTACCCACGAAAAAACAATTAAGGCATATAGAGATTAAGTAAAATGCCCAAAGCCATAGCTATGCTCCCTCTTTAAAAAGTTCTTGGCATTTCACATTATCCAACTTGCTCATCAGGACAGGAGGCAAGATAGAGATTTAATAAATAACCCTAGGTAGAAGTTAACTATTATACTATTTCCCATAAATTCTGGTGGTGGTAAAGAGTCAGAAGGAAGCCTGAATCCCGTAGAGGAGAGAGTGCTACTGCCATATCAAGTGTAGTGTACAGGACTCTAAGGAAAAAAGACAAGAGAAGTATAATACCTGGTTCCTGTCCCCCAGAGTTTTATATTCTAAGGGTGAACTTAGATATTCACATAAAACAATTCATTAGTAATTCAGTCTAGTACATATTTATTCTATTCAATACCATAAACGTTTGCTGAGAGCTTACTCTTATTTTCTAAATTAACTAAAGATGCCAAAATCAAGATCTTCATTCACGAAGAAAAATGAGAAAAGCATGAGATCCGCATGAAGGAAATCAGGATTTATGGGGAAATAGCTTGTCAACTACCAATCAAAATTTCAATGTGGGCAGTGCACTCAGGCACTAGGTACCCAAGAGGAAGGTGTGACTCACATTTCCTAGAAGACTAAGGGAAACCTGCCAAAAAAGGTAATTCTTAAGCTAAATCTTAAGGAATAAATCTGTAGTAATCCTATGAATTAAACATTTCTCACTTGAAAATATAAATTTTCATTGCTAAATAAAACTATCAATTGCATTTGATGTTTCCTTGATCCACTGTAGCTACGCAAGCCCGAGAGTATAGTCTATTCATGAACACAATTAAACTTCATATGTTGCAAATCAGTCTAACTTGGGGGACGACATTTGGAAAATTAATTTAGTAAAAGGCACACTGCCAGGGTGAGGGATAAATGATCTACAAATCACTACCCCTATGATGGCTAATATAAAAGCTAGTCAATAACTAGATAAACACCTTTAATAAAGATAAGTCTCCAGTTTTATCCATTGCAATGCCTTGTTTTTCACAGATTTCAGGAATCCAAGGATTTGGAAATATACTGTGGGTTATTATCATTATATTTTTAAAATAAGATAAAAATCCAACATTTTGACTTTCATCATTAGTGCACTACTTCAGGTGCATTCATTCTTTGAATACATACATATTGAGAACCCACACAGTGCCAAGCTCTGTTGAAAGATTGGAGGATACAGATGTTAACAAGGAAAGCAAGATTCTCATTTTGAGGAAAACTACACTCTAGTAGAGAAGAAAATGACAATAAATATGTAGGAAGTGAATAAATAAGCTAATTTCAGATAATATTAATAATAAGTGCTGTGAAGAAAGTAAATTTAAAGGGTAGTAGGTTAGAGACCGAACTAGGCTGTAGAAGGAATCTACTTTAGTTAGAATGACCTAAAAATCCCTCTCTGATAATATGACATTTTAATCTAAGACTAGAATGATCAAAAAGTACCAGCCATAAAAGATCTAGTAAAGAGAATTTCACGAAGTAAGAACAGCAAAGTCTCCAAAAAAGAGACAGTCTAGGAAAGCTTGAGGGACAAAAGGAAAACCAGAATGGCTGGAGAATAATCAGAAGAAATGAGAATGACCAGAAATGAGGCCCCAGAAGAAGACCGTAGACACATCAAAATAGGGTTTTTAGAAAATAAGAAGTTTGGATTTTCTTCCAATTGCCATGGAAAGTCATTGGAAGAGGATCAGCAAGATAATGCAATTAGATTTAAACTTTGAAAAAAACTGTTCTTGTTACTGTGAAGGAAATTGACCACAGAGGAAAAAGAACGAAAGTGAGAAAATCGATTAAGAGGCAAGTGCAGTTGTGCAAACATGAGATGATGGTGGGTCGGACTGAAGTTTTAGGAGACAGTGAGATGTGGTCACGTTTGCCATGCACTTTGGAGGCAGCACTAGCAACACACTTGTACACTGGGGTTTTGTTTGTCAAGATATGAGGGGTGATACAGATTAAAGCAAGAAAAAAAACTGAAGAAGAATTGGAAGGTAGAAAAATAGTTTATCTTTTGCCATGGTAGGTTTGTGATGATAAATATCACAATGTTGACATCTGAGTGAATAGGCCAAATAAACTTCTAGAAGTATGATTCTATATTTCGGAGGAAAGATATGAAAAATTAAATTTAAATTTGGGATTTAACTTTATGTAGAGAATATTTAAATCCATGGAATTGAATAATAAAAAATTTAAAGTACAAAGAAAGGGTAAAGCATGATGGCTCACACTTGTAATCCCAGCATTTTGGGAAGCCAAGGCAAGTGGATCGCCTGAGGTCAGGAGTTCAAGACCAGCCTAACCAACATGGTGAAACCCCATCTCTACAAAATTAGCTGGGTACGGTGGTACATGCCTGTAATCCCAGCTACTCAGGAGGCTGAGGCAGGAGAATTGCTTGAACCCAGGAGGCAGAGTTTGCACTGAGCTGAGATCGCATGTTGCACTCCAGCCTGGGCAACAAAAGCAAAACTCTGTCTCAGACTGCTGTGGACTCCAACACTTTAGAATCTGGCAAAGGAGCATGTCTTTAAGAGTAACAGAGGGGGAGAAAAAGAGTACAATATGTACTAATTTGGTCTCCTTAATGTTGAATTCGATGTTAAATTCAGAATTTTTAAGGATTAAGAAAACCCTATCAGCTCAGGGAAGTCTTATTGAAAAAAAAAAAGAAAGAAAAGGCACTGCTTACAAATCAGAATTACAGAGGACTTTTCATACTAGGGGAGTTTACTTCTGCTATAAACCGAAGCTGTTAAGAGGCAAAGACAAAAATTAGTTCAGAAGAATCACCTGGGATCAGTGTCTTGATTCGAAAAATCAAAATATTTCACAATGACTTGAAAACCCGTGGCTACGTATCTAATGAGGTAGGCTGTGTTCTTAAAGAAGTCACTCTTCAATGTAAAATGCTGATTTGAATCCATTGTATAAACTTGCATTATTACTATACTCCTAGAATGTTAAATTTTGAGTATGCAATGTTGAACATCTTTTATTTCATTAATCAATTGAGGAACTGAAATGCCATTCAGTTAAAGTTTACTTAAATTTGCAAACCACTACATGCATAAGAAATTCATCAGCTCACTATAGAGAGCTGTTGAACAAATTGTCCATAACTTGGGTCAAATATGTTTGAGTGCCTAATACCATCTAGGCAAATTAGTACAGATGGAGGTGGTTGGGGAAGAAAAGCTTTACAATATTAAACCTTTAAAGCCTGAGTACATTATGCGGCTTTTACAAAATTTTAGACATTAAATTGTGGATTGAGAAGGAGCTTTGTATGAATTTGACATGTAGAGTGACTGTTTCAAAATCAGAGGCTTTCATTCAAAATCAGGCAATAATTTCACTGATAATTTAGACTGACTAAATATCTAAAACTGAATTTTTTGTGTCAATTGTTAGGTCTTTCTTTTCACATGAGATAAAGCCAGTGTAAGATAACTTCTAGGTCAAGAATAGAAGGATCCTAATTTCAAAAGCTTCCCTGTAAAATCTTCTTTACATATGACTTCCTCCTGGGTCAATTGCTTCAAGCTGTCCATGAGGATCTTAACAGAGGTTAGGAGCAACTAAACACAAGGTGGGGTTCTTCAAGGAGGTCCTGACTTCTATTCGCTGTTAAAGATAACATTCCAAAATCAAAACTGTTTCAATATGCTTCATCTGGCTCTAGGAATGCCTAACTATACCACAGCCATCACACAAAGAGAAGGATGAGCAGATAGTAGGAGGTATAGTAAGGGTCACCACAAATAGGCCAATTGACCATCAGGAATATAGCATACAAGAAAAGAAAGAGCCAGCTGAACAGACCAGAGGCAGGTAAGAAACAAGGCAAGTTTAATTCATTCATGTAAACATTTACTGAGCACCTACATGAATCAAACGTGGTTCAGAAATAGAGATGGAAAAGGGGTACATAACAAGGAAGACATGTAGGCATAAAATATTAATGTAGCACAATAATAGGGCCATACACAGGATTTCAAGGGTATATATGACCCTTGAAAAAGATGGATACGGCCAGACGCGGTGGCTCATACCTGTAATCCCAGCACTTTGGGAGGCCAAGGTGGGCGGATCACGAGGTCAAGAGATCCAGACCATCCTGACCAACACGGTGAAACCCTATCTCCACTAAAAATACAAAAAATTAGCCAGGACGTGGTGGTGTGTGCCTGTAATCCCAGCTACTTGGGAGGCTGAGACAGGAGAATTGCTTGAAACCGGAAAACGGAAGTTGCAGTGAGCCAGATCACACCACTGCACTCCAGCCTGGTGACAGAGCAAGACTCTGTCTCAAAAAAATTTTAAAAAAGAAAAATATGGATACATGACCAAGTCTGGGACACCAGAGCAGATATGCTGGAAGATATATTGCCTGAGCTGTATTTTAAGGGGATGGATAGGAATTAGTGAGGTAAAACAGAAAATCTTGAGGCAAGGCAAAGCAAAGTTCCAAGGCTATGAAACATCATAATGTCTACCAGAAAAGTACAAGCAGTGAGGCTACAGTGGTTAACAAACTAGGTCATGGAGAACATTGTTTGCTAAATCTGAACTTTATTCAGTAATGATCATTTTTTTCAGATTTTTGAATACAGGAATGCCATAATTTGAATGCGTTGAGACTGGAGACCAAGAAATCAGAGAAATGCTAGGAACAGTGGCTCACGCCTGTAATCCCAGCCCTCTGGGAGGCTGAGACAGGAGATCACATAAACTCAGGAGTTTGATACCAGCCTGGGAAACATAGTGAAACCCAGTATCTACCAAAAAAAAAAAAAAAATTAAAATATTAGCCAAGAATAGCGGTGCACACCTGTGGTCCCAGCCAGTCTGTAGACTGAGTTGGGAAAATCACGTGGGCCTGGGAGTTCGAGGCTGCAGTGAGCTATGATTATGCCACCTCACTCCAGCCTGGAAGGCAGAGCAAGACCCTGTTTAAAAAAAACAAACACTGGCCGGGCGCGGTGGTTCACACCTGTAATCCCAGCACTTTGGGAGGCCGAGGCGGGTGGATCACGAGGTCAAGAGATCAAGAGATCGAGACCATCCTGGTCAACACGGTGAAACCCCGTCTCTACTAAAAATACAAAAAATTAGCTGGGCATGGTGGTGCGTGCCTGTAATCCCAGCTACGCAGGAGGCTGAGGCAGGAGAATTGCCTGAACCCAGGAGGCGGAGGTTGCGGTGAGCCGAGATCGCGCCATTGCACTCCAGCCTGGGTAACAAGAGCGAAACTCTGTCTGGAAAAAAAAAAAAAAAACCAAATACTAATCAGGGAAGAATCTAGAATGTATACATAAAAAGGGAAGAGCCATCCCGAAAAAATAAATCATAGAGTTGGTGGGATTTGGGAGATATCTGGAAATGCAAGAAGTTTTATTTATTTTCTTTTAAAAAGGGGGTTAGAGCAGCGAGTTGGTACTGCCAGAGGTGTCATGATGAAGAGGCCAGACAGGGAAAGCAGCTTTCAACCTTAACCTCATCCCTGAAAATTGTGAAGTCCTTCTCCAAAAGAAGTCCATGTAGAGGTGATTCCAGAAGTCCAAAAATAGAGTCTAAAGCAGATATAGGAATATCTTGTTTCATTGTGCTTCACTTTATTATGCCCTGTAGATATCATGGCTTTTTTTTTTTTTTTTTTTTTTTTTTTTTTTTTTTTTTTTTTTTACAAATCGGAGGTTTGTGACAACCCTGCATTGAGCAAGTGTATGGGCACTATTTTTTCAATAGCATGTGCTATTTTCATGTCTCTGTGTCACATTTTAGTAATTCCCACAATATTTCAAACTTTTTCATCATTGTTATATCTGTTATGGTGATCTGTGATCAGTGATCTTTGATGTCACTATTGTAATTGTTTTTAGGCATCACAAACTGTGTCCATATAAAATGGAGAATCTACTCAACAAATGTGTGTGCTCTAACCTCCACCGACCAGCGCTTCCCACAGACCTCCCTATCTTCATCTCCACAGACCTCTCTATCCCCGAGACAAAATAATACTGAAATTGGCCAATTAATAACCCTACAATGGCCTCTAAGTGTTCAAGTAAAAGAGTTTCGCATCCTCATTTTAAATCAAAATCTAGAAATGATGATGCTTAGTGAGACAGGCATGTCAAAAGCAAAGAAGGGCTAAAAACTAGGCCTCTTGCACCAAACAGCCAAATTATGAATGCAAAGGAAAAGTTATTGAAGAAAATTTAAAATGTTACTCTAGTGAACACACAAATGATAAGAAAGTAAAGCAGGCTTATTGCTGATATGAAAAATGTTTTAGTAATGAAGCATTCCCTTAAACCAAACCTAATCCAGAGCAAGGCCCTACGTCTTCAGTTTTATGAAGTCTGAGAGAGATAGGGAAACTGCAGAAGAAAAGGTTGAAACTAGCAGAGGTTGGTACATGAGGTTTTAAAGAAAGAAGCCATCTCTCTACCATTAAAGTACAAGGTGAAGCAGCAAGCTCTGATGTATAAGCTGTAATATGTTTTCCAAAATGATCTAGCTAAGATAATTGATGAATATGGCTACACTACACTACAGATTTTCAATGCAGGCAAAACAGCCTTATATTTGAAGAAGATTCATGCAACTGGTGACTAAATTAAAGCCAATGCTCAGTCACCATTCCAAAAATCCTAGAGATATTAAGAGTTATGGTAAATCTACTCAGCCTGTGCTCTACAAATGGATCATTAAAGTCTGGATCACAGTACATCTATTTACAACATGGTTTACTGAATATTTCAAGCCATTGAGACTCATCGCTCAGAAATAAAGGCTCCCTTTCAAAATATTAGTGGTCACTGATAGGCATCTGGTCATCCCGGACCTTTGATGGAGATGTCCAAGGAAATTCATGGTGTTTTCATACTGCTGACAGAACATCCATTCTGCAATTAGATCAGGGAGTACTTTCAAGTCTTGTTATTTAAAAATATGTTTCATAATGCTGTAGCCAATATAGAGAGATTCTCCCTATGAATCTGGGCAATATAAATTGAAAACCTTCTGGAAAGGATTCTCCATTCTCCATGCCATTAAGAAATCCACGATCCATGGAGGAGGTTAAAATATCACATTAACAGGATTTTGGAAGTTGTTGATTCTAACCCTCCCGCGTGACTTTGAGAGGTCCAAAGCATCAGTGGAGAAAGTAACTGAAGATGTGGTAGAAATAACAAGAGGGCTGGAATTACAAGTGGAGTCTGAAGATGGTACTGGATTGTTAACAATCTCATGATGAAACTTGAATGAATAAGGAGTAGCTTCTTACAGATGAGCAAAGGAAGTGGTTTCTTGAGATGGAATCTACTCCTGGTGAAGATACTGTGAACATCGTTGAAAGGACAACAAAGGATTTAGAATATTATATAAACTTAGTTAATATAACAGCAAAAAGGTTTGAGAGGATTAGCTCTCTCAAAGTTATTAAAGAATTTCTACTGTGGGTGAAATGGTATTCAACAGCATTACATGCTGTAGAAAAGTCTTTCTCAAAAGGAAGATGTAGCAAACTTGTCTTATTTTAAGGAATTGCCACTGCTAACCCAGCCTTCAGCAACCACCACTCTGATCAGTCAGCAGCCATCAACATGTGACTTGCTAAGGGCTCAGATGATTATTAACATTTTAGCAATAACATTTTTAAATAAAATGTGTATATTACTTGTTTGAGCATTCTACTGGATACTTATAGGCTACAGTATAGTGCAAATATAACTTTTATATGCACTGGGAAACTACAAAAAATTATATGACTCACTTTATTTCCATATTCTTTTTTTTTTGTATTGATATGGAACAGAACCGGGGTTGTGTACCTCACTGAGATACATATCTCTCTGAGGTATGCCTGTATAAAGGCAATTTGTGCATAAGAAAATGCCTAGGGCACCTATGAAAATAAATTTTTTTTAAATAAAAACATAAATAAACGAACTATAAGGGAGTATATACAATGAAACACATCTTTGATCATCTGAAAGATAAAATGACATAAGCCTAATAGGGTTGAGTTAGTAGTTACCACGGCACATCCATATCTGCAGACTTTAAATAAAAATATGTAATCTTTCAGATTGAAGTAGTTTGTTCTGTGGCTGATCAAGCAGCATACAAGAAGAACCACAAATCTTCACATTCAACTTTTGCCATCATCAAAATCAAACTAAACTAGATAAAATTTGACAACCTAACCTTCAATTTCTTCTCACCAATGAAATCCAGTGTTTGTGTTCAACTTTCTTAAATCTTTTCCAATAACCTTTGGTTACTAGGAATCAGCTAGTTAGTTAAAGCCATTGAGGAATTTTTTTAACTGAAAAATAAAGTTTTGGGTCAGGATTTTAATAGTTTGAATGGTATTAGAAATACTAATTATTAAACTATATTGAATAATTTTTTAACCGTTACTGTTCAACTATGGTAAATCTTTATAAACTGTAGCCTACAAATATTTAAGCCAATATTTCCTAAGATCCCATTTACGAAGAAGATCTTCCTGAGTTGTAAAACTACCTAATTCTTTGCTTAGAAGATAGAACTCAAAGGCCAGGACTTATTACATAATCTGAAATCTAGTTCTCTCTGGAAGGCTTTAAAAGATGTAGCTCAGACATATTTTTTAGCTGTCCTTGGTAGCAGAATAAGCTAAATCTCTTTTTCTAATTGTGACATTTCTGCATCTGTGTTGTCATGCTATATGCCCACGTCCTGCTCCTGTAGTTATTATAAAACCAAATTTCCAGTAATTGAAGAGACAACTACCCATGTTACAGCTATAAGACCAGCTTTCTAATGGGAAAGGAAACAACTCACCAAGGCTGAAATCAAATCCTTTTAATAGGCTTTCAACTTGCCCACGAGGAGATCTAATCCAAGCATAAACACAGTCTTCCAGAGACAGTCTTTTTATGTTGCTCTTAAATGTCTAATAGGTATTCCACATCAGCTGTGAACTTGTGAACCCAGAAGGGATTTAGGAGTTTTTATAAGTTCAGTGCAGTAGAGAACACACAGACATATACAATAAAAGCAGGCACAGCCACTGCACTATCGTTGCTGTAAAACCCACTGTCTAGTATCTTCATGTCCTAAAAAATTTATTTTTAAATTTACAGTGTAAAAATACCTACAAAATGGATTTCAGTGACTCTATAAAATCAATAGCTATCCACCTTTACATAAAAACGTTTAGGAACTGAATGGGATGTTGTTTTGTACAGTTGAATTTTTCAGTTAGATATGCTTTTTATTACCTTCACTTAAGAACCCTACATAGTAAACTTGTTCCTCAATAGCATAAATTCTTCATAATGGTGATTTTTTTAAGGCACTCCAATTTTGAAAGTGCTAGCTGAAAACCTTTGTTAGCCCTTGGGGACTAGTAATTTCACAAGTTCCCAATGAAGTATTTAAATTCTCATACTTAAATTCTAAGACTTAAATCTCTATTTATGTAGCAGATATGATCTTCAAAAGGTCTGTAAAGTAAGAATTTTTAAATAAGTTACAACATGGTAAATAACTGAGGATTAGCTAATTAAGTAAAATATATATAACAGTAAATTATTTTACATGGTGAATCCTTCAGTAAACTGAAAAAAAGCAAGATCCTTTAATAAATCAATTTTGTAAATTTAGATTTTTGTGTATGAGATTTTCTTAAACTCAGGCAGATTTCCATATTTCCATATCTTCTTGCTTGGGAAGAAAGCATTCTAATTGCATGAGCTAGGACTTTGGTGAAATTGCTCAATCTTTTTTTTTTTTTTTTTTGAGACAGCGTCTTGCTCTGTCACCAGGCTGGAGTGCAGTGACATGATCTCGGTTCGCTGCAACCTCCGACTCCTGGGTTCAAGCAATTCTCCTGCCTCAGCCTCCTAAGTAGCTGGGATTACAGGTGCATGCCACCACGCCCGGCACTCAATTATTTAAACACTGGGTAGGCTGCTTTTTAAAAATATCACTTCTATAATGACTGACCAGATTAATGTCTCTTTTTCCCCATTTGGTTATCTCAAATATCCGTGTATCAGGAAGACTTTTTAGCTGTAATCAACAGAGCTCATTCCAACCAATATACAGAATAAAAGTAACTGTTAAAGTTTATTAGAGGGAAAGCTGAAGATATCTAGCATGCATACTATGCAGCCAGGAAGAATAGCTGAATTACACCTGTAGAATGCTCTAGTAAAGGTCTCACTGCCACCGCAATAGCCCGAGTTTGCACTGCCCACCCAGAGCATGGAGCTATAAAGCCAGGATGACTTGCCTCTGTGGCTTCTGAAAGCTCATTTTCTATTACCTTCACATGACTTCATTCCCTTTGGTGTTACTGCTTCATGTCACTCTCTTGTGAACTAAGTCCCAAGTGGATTTCCTCCAGTCTGCATTCCAGCTTTAATGAAAAGTGGGAAAGCACTTCTGTCTTCTACCTTAAAATGATATATGGTGAGGGATTCTATGAAGTGTATTCATAAGGGGCCGGGAAGGCAGTAAACAAAACAAATGTTCACTAGATGCCCAGCATAGCATAAATAAGCTCCATTTTCCCATGCCTAAACTCCCAACCAGTAACAACCGCACAACAAATGCTTATATCTAACATGACGCAACTACTCTTTTCAAAAATGAAAATGCACTTGCTATTGTCCTTTTTTCGGGGAAATTGGTTGCTGCATCCAGCTCCAAGTCCAGGACCAACTGACTCCATCCTAAATAGACTGCAACAAAAGGATAAAATAGAGGAGCCAACCACCATCATTACTGATAATGGAACTAAACAGGTAAATAGCAAGGGTACCACTGGGATAAATAGAGGTAAATCAGTTAACACAAAAATGTTTAATATTTTCAGAACAATTAGGCCCCATGAACAAAGATTGGTCTCTGCTACCTACAAGTTCAGCATTCAACAGTGATGTGAGTCAAACAGGCCTTAGGGGATGCCACCATGCTCTGCTACCATGACTACCTTTTTAGTAACTCGTTGAGCAGGCACTGGGGCTGGGAGATGACTGGGGAGAACATGGTCACCATACATACTTAATTAATCAGAGCCTCCTCTATAATGGATGGTATTTGCTAATATTCAAATGTTCTCACACTGTCTATTCTGAAAGAATCGTCTGCATTCCAGACCTTCTTGTCACAAACCCTCCAGTCTGTCCACTCAAAGTCCCTTGATTATGAAGCCAAATCATTAGCACCTCTCCATGAATCATTGTAATTGTGAATAGTGGCTGGTACCTGCATAGTATTAATGAATCTACTTTTAATTCTTGCCCTCTTCAGTCAGAGGTCACCAGAAACAAAGGTGGCACAGGATGACAGAGGCGTGTTGGCTAGTTGGAGAAATGCCTGCTAAGAACGAGAGCTACCTGCTAACGAAATTTACTTTATGCCATGTCGAGGCATATTCTTGGTTTACCATGGAAATTAGTCATTAGTTCTAGATGTCCTGGTATTAGATTCACTATCAGTAATGCCTCTTTTACTTTCAAAAGTGTCCTGGTTTGGGTGATAAGTTACATATTCACCTTACATATATACTACTTCCATTTGATTATAAAGTGTTGCAAAGCATACCTAACTTTTCTGGGTAAATTGGTTCACCAAGTTATCCAAATTTATGATAATGTATAGCTTAAGCATGGCCAGTGATCAACTGTTTAAACTCTACCAGGACCTATTGGCAAGAAGAGAATAGTTACCTATCAAAAATAGGCATGGTTTTGCTCCAAAACTCTAGGGATCTCTGCTGTGATTCTCCCAACAGCGATTTCCACAAGTAACCCAAGGTACTACACATACTTTGAATACCACTGCATGTTGTTAGTCATAAGAACCAAGTGAGAGAATAAATTACACTGTACCCTGACTCAGATAGAGATCCTTCCCTTGATGTGGGGCCTTCTCAAATTTGACAGTCTTTTTGGTAATAAGGTGAATGATTCAGCACCTCACTCCCACATATAACAGGCAATTCTTCAATATGCAAATGTCTACCAAGTATGTGCCTCTTTACTAGTAGTTATGGTACACAAAGCGCAAAACTTGTCTTTCACTATGAAGAGAATATCCTGGAAAGTCTCTTAATAGTAGACCCCTTAAAAAGTAAACAGGCCAGCCTATTTTCATGCACTTTATCTGCCTCCCTCTAGCACTGCCCACCAAGGCACTAGAACACCTGCTATCCCCTGACCCCCTAGTCCTTTCAGCATGGTAGTATCAATGTGATAGAACACACGATGTCCTGTAGAATTGTAAGAATACCAGGGTTCCTGAAGACATACATTTGTCTTCATGAATCTGAAGGGTTAACATAGTCCTGAGATAAGATGAGAAAAATGTATTACTTTCCATGTAAGATAAAAGAAAACTGCTTTCATTGTTCTCTGTATATTGGAATAGATAAAAAGTAAGAGCCATTTAGTAGATGCCAGAGACTGTTAATTTGTTTCAATAAAGAGATAACACCTGGAAAAGCAACTGATAATTAGTCACTATCTGAATAAGCTGATGAAATCATGTCACCTTTTTCAAGAACCGTATGACTTCTGAATGGCCAAACAAGTAAGTTAAGTGAGGTTCCCATTGATTAGCAGTGTGCAATGCCCTGAACACAGTTACCCTTTAAAATGAGAGCAAGTTTGGGAGGATTAGGTGGAAGATTTAAGTCAAGTTTTGTGATGTTATCAAAGGACCTTTCATCAAGTATACTATACCTTCTATACCTTTTCTTTTTTTTTTTCCCCCAAGTGCCTGGTTCTGTTAACTGACTTTGTTCTTGGAATTAAAGAATTCCACAACTCTCTACCATTGTGGCCCAAGTCTCTTTTTTATCTTTATCAGACCTAGAATCTTTGTTTCTTAGCTTATTTCTTTGGTTTTAATCTCCTAGTTCAAATGAGATTTTAATAGGTTATCTATTTCAATCTTAATGATCCCATAATCAACTGACCACCTCCAATTCTGCCTACAGATTACACTATTCCAATTATGACAATAAGAGGCAGGAAAAAAGCAAACTGTGTTTTCTAGTCTCACACTCAACATAGAACATTTCTCACATTAGATATGTGGGGATTTTCCCCCACATGAAGCAATTTTCCAGTGTACACCCTCCACCACAACCAAGGCCTTTTCCAGGGCCTGTGAAATTGTGGAATTCATTAATTTCAGGGTAAATCAGCCTCTCACCACATGCCTCCAATTCAGTTGCAAGAGAGACTGAGGAAATTCTTACTTCTACATGAACAGGTGAGTTGTAAAAGGTGAGAAATTCTCCGCTTGCAATGACTCTTGCCAGCTTAAGAGTCTCCTAAACCACCCTCAGATTTAAGAATTCACTGGAAGGACTTACAGAATTCACTTACAGCTATTATACCCACAGTTATTGTTTATTATAGTGAAAGGATACAGATTAAAATCAGCTAGAGGAAGAGACCCATGAGGTAGAGTCCAGGGCAGTTCCAAGCATGAAGCTTCCAGTTGCCCTCTCCCAGTGCAGTTATGGACAGCAGTAACTTCTCCCAACAATGACATCCGACAATACACGTGGAGTATTGTCAACAAGGGAAGCTCACTTAAGCCTTGAAGTCCAAGGTTTCTATTGAGCTTGGACTGTGTAGACATTGTTGACTGTACACTTGGCAGACCTAGGTTTCTAAGCCCTCTAGAGGTCAAGCTAATGTGTGTCACCCAAAGTTCCCACCATATATTATATTGTTAGCATAGACTATTTGGCATGGCCCAAAATTTCTAGGTAAACAAAGACAACCTTATAAGGCAGAATATTCCAAAGGTTAAAGATTACCTCCCAGGGGCTGTGGACAAAGGCCAGACCTCTATTTGGGTAAGGTTACTTCTTTACTACACTCTGATCCATTATCGAATGGTATGGTGGGGAAACCATGAACTTGTACATTTAGCTTCTGTATCCCCCTCCTCTTCTACATACTTGTGTCATTTTAATTATTTTATTTCCAACATGGCAAGTTTGTTATCTTGATTAAAAATTTTTGAGTACTTACTATGAACTATGCACAGATGTAGAAATCACTAGAAAAACAAAGACAAGTAAAACACAGTTCCTTTCCTTGAAGAACCTATTGGGTTGATAGAGAGGGCACCTTGGAATTATCTATATTCTTGTAATGATCATGAATCACACATTTCTAAGAGAGTGCTTATAACAAACGTTCAGTTTAAATTTACTGTCTTATTTTAGAAAAGTTCAGCATATGCAAAATAATCATTTAATCAGCTCCCATAAATCCAACAACCAGTTTGAGAAAACTGCAATCCATGGCCAATTCTTTTTATTTTAATTACCCACTTATCTACATCCTTTATTGGATTATTTTGAAGAAAGTCCCAGACATAATGTCTTTTCATCCTTCAATACTTAGGTTGTATCTTCTTTTTAAAAAAAAAATAATCAAACCATTTTTATTCTTACAAAGTTAATAATAAATCATTTTTACAGCATCAAATATCAAGGCAGAGTCTAAATAAGTCTTATTATCTTCCTAATAATAAATATTTTATAATCTTTGTATTCAAATAACGACTCAATCAAGGTATACGTTTCTAACAAATAGTTTAAACCACAATCCCCTTAAATACCTAAGTACTATACTGGCAGGACCTTGGTGGCAAGTGACAGAAACTCAAACTTCAAAAAAAAAAAGGTGGTAACCACTCGTCGTGTGAGTGGGGAGAATTTTTTTATGGATTTTCTAAGTGGAAAATTCAGAAATGGGATTCCTTTCAGAAATGCTTGGAAAATGCATAATAATTCTGTCATTCTCTCTCTTGTCACAGTACTGCTTTCCTAGATGTCATCTTCTTTCCCCATGAAGTGGCAAAGATGACCATTGACAGTTCTAGGTTTTGTTTATCTCTGCTAGTAATGATTCCAGGCGAATGAGTGCCTCTTTCATGTGATACTTAGAAAATATCCCAGAAGTGATGCTATCCTGGCATTCTGTAGCAGATACATAGAGTATTCTGGTTGGTCAGCCCTGAGCACAGTTCCACTACTCCAGAAACTAGGTGCTAAGATCAAACTCCAAATGAAGTCTAAGATAGAAAATGAAGAAGAGATGACTTCCCTAATTGAAGGCACACAGAAAAATAAAATTCCATAACAAATACCCAACTTATATTGTTTAAAAAATCCTGAATTTTGATTCTGAACTTTGGGATGCTGGTTTGTGATTCTGCAAAGAATTTCTGTTTCACCAGCTGACTCTCTGCTAGATACTACCAGTAGATGGAGGCTGCAAGGCTGGAAAGAGAGGAAAGGACTTGCTCCTTCTTGCTTGCTTCATGCTTCCTATTTTACCTTCCAGCTCTCCTGTAGCCTCTCTTTTCACCCAGCAGCAGCAGTGCACTACAGTGCATCCCAGCTTTAGCCGTCAATTCTAGTTGGCAGTTCTTTTTTTTTTTCCCCCATTTATTTTATTGCATTTCAATTCCTTCTTCTGTCACTTGCTGGCCACTATTCATTTAGAAAGTTTCTTAAACTTTTTCACCTTTATCATGTGATAGTTGAATTTAGTTTGTGTAATATGCTTCACAAAGAGCTATTCAGTAAATGATAACTCTTAATACTATTAGTAGTAATATTACTAGCATCAACATGAAATCATTTTTGTTATTTATTATACGTAGAGTTATAGGGCATATCCTTTAAATAAAATGATAAATAATCCAGTAAAAGGAAGGTGAAATCAATAGTTTATGCGTATTACAATTGCATGGCTTTAGATCACAAATGAAGGGGTCTTAGTCCACAGCAGTAATTGGTGATCTTTATTCACAAAGGAAGAAAACAACATATTTCACTCACACCTCACTAGGTCTGAGTTATGAAGCATTCATTATTATAAGAGTACCTCCCATCCCTCACTACCATCTATAAACTGTTTTTTTCACCTTACACCCTTGACAATGTGAAAAGTGCAAATACAGTTTCTAAATAACTCACAGCAATTAGGGTAATGATCTTTCCATGCACAAAACATAGACTGTTCCTCACACCATCCCATTCAGCTGGCTAGAAACGTTTGCTATAGGGTGCTCTTTAAAAAAGCTCTTTCCTATGAAAGCTACAGAAAGAAATTGTCTGTTGAAAACTATCACTAAAAATTGAGCTTGCATCTGTTTTACCAAAAATGTTAAATTCTCTCAGGAGTTTTTTGAATTCTATTCCAAAGTAATATTAAACCATTTAAGACAACACTGCATAATTCAAAAGGAAAGAATGGATGTGCTGCGGCAAGGGAAATTGTATAATACTGTGGTTTAATGTAATAGAAGTCAGCATTATGCATTATCTGGATCTTTCTAATCATAATTTCAGCTGTTAAAGCACCAGGGACTCCATCAGTATAGACACTATATTCTTACTCAATTATATTGTGCATTAAAAGTACCGGTTTACAGCATCTATTAGAGTTGTCATTACCCTTGTGCCACACTTGATTGACCAAAAGGGTGGGGGAAAACTCTCTCTCCTGCGGGAGAAGAAAACTAAAAAGCAGACTCAGTGGAATGCATAATAGTTGCTCCTTGGGAGAATGCTGTAGGTTTCAGCTCATTTCTTCTAAAGATGAGCAAATATTCCCACCAAAAGCATCAGGGTAAACACCACGCCTCATTACTCTTTTCTATTGTTCATACAGCATGCATGTAGGTGTAATGCTGATTGATGGACAGAAATTATAATATTCAATAGCTTTGAATAAGCAATGGAGGAGGCAAACATTTGTTGGACTTCATGAATAAAAAAAAAAAACCTCCCAAAGCATATCTAAGAGGATAATGGTTCCACCTATGTTGGTGAAGGACACAGGGTCCCCTTTTCCATGAATAGCTGGGCTTGCTTCATATATGGTACTTAAAATTACTCAACCCCATGCATCACTCTGAAATGACAAGGAAAATAAATGGCAGTTTCAAAAGATAAGCTCTTTAAATACATATCATATGGTGGGCATTTGATAATCTCAAAAAGCATATACAGGCGTTGTATATGTAGACTCTTATGTTCCATCACTTAAAAACTCCAGAATTGAGAAAATATATTTCTGTTGTTTAAACCATTCCAACTCTGGTCCTTTGTTGTGGCAGCCCTAGCAGGCTAATATACTCACTAAATCAAAATCTCTAGGTATCTACCCAATAATGTTTCCTTTTAAAAATGTCCCCAGGTGACTGTGATAATTAGCCAGATCTAAAAAAATGCCACCATCCAGAAGTCAGATCCAGTTATTTTTATTTGTTCTTTTTAGTTTGTTTTAATTTGCTTTTGGAGAGTACCATTAGTGAGCATCTGCTCTGAGCTAGGAATAGCTCCAGACACTAGGAATACAGATGAATAAGTCACATTGTACTCAAAGAGCTCATCATTTAAAGTATACAGACATAAGATGTGGAACAAACACAGAGCAGAGAGTATCAATGGCGAATTGAAGAAGGACACTTAACACAGTCTGCAGAGGTCAAGGGAAGCTTCCTAAAAGAGACAATGTTTGAAATGTGTATTAAAATGTGATTAGCAGTAAAGCAAGTGAAGAGAACTGAAGAGACAACATGAGTGTAGCACAAAGGCAAGGAACAAGATGATCAGTGCAGAGAACCACAAGTAGTTCCCAGCTGCATTCAACCAAGGGAGAATCCAGGCTATGCTTCAGCATGTCCTGTAATTTATCCTGATCAAAATCATTAATTACCCCATACATATTTTCCTGTTTTTAAAAGAAAAAAAAAAAACTAGTCAAAGGGAAAAACATAAATAGCTGGATTCATTTAGAGTTCTAGGATATTTAGATTATAAACGATTACCAACCCCTGATTTACAAATTCTATAAACAGAACTTAAAAATATGCTCTTAAAATCACAGATTTTAAGAACAAAAATACAACAGAATTTCCTATAATAAGAATATTCTAGGTCAAGGGTTTAATTTTACTTGAACATTGTTTCTGCTGGAATTCTTTAAAGTGACATAAAAGGCCACCAAAACCAGTTTAAGTAAAAACAAGAATTTATTGGATTGAAAAATTAAAACTAATTTAATAGAATGGCAATGTCCATAGTCTCAAAATGTGTTATCAGAACACACTGTCTCTTACCACCTCTTATCCCTACCACGTTGGTTTCATTCTCAGGAAAACACTTCCCATGCAGTAGCAAAATGTACCCCAGTAACTCTAAACCTGTATAGCATTTAGCATCCTCTAGGGACCTCTTTCAGATGCTTTCAGTAAATTCCACTGAAACAGCTTCCAATGGTCATAGGAATCAGACGCCCATCCTTGAACCAAGCATTGTGGCCAAGGGAATGCAGTGCATTACGAGCCACATTTTGGGCAACATGTTCTCACTTGGAACCAAGAGAAGTCATGGCCATCTAAAACATGTGAGCCAAGAATGTAAAAGAGGCAGTTAGTTTCCAAAAAAGAAGTAAAACTGCTGTTATGAAAAACAATACTGCTTTGAAGGTAAAAATGTCAGATATCTATTAGAAACAAGGAAATCAATTAATCTGGCTGCTGAATTAGGAATAAGAAAAGTCCCTTCTTGCTCTAAAAAAATGTCCTTTGGAATTGATCATAAATACACACTTCCAAAATGTTTAAATTAAAGAAATGGGTCTTCATGCTACAAGTCTTCATCTCTCTACATCATGAGCATCATCATCTTTAGTACCATTGCATGTAGGAGCCAGAGGCCATGATACAGAACATTGTTCTGAATATAATCCTGACTATAAAAGGGGAACATTGGCCAAGCTATGCTAATGAACACAACAGGAAATCACAGAGAAATATCAATTTCCCAAATGACAACATTGTCGAAAAACCAAATTCAAAATATTCTTATTCATCAGTCCATAGGCTGGGGGCAAGTATCCTATTAGAAACAAAGCAAGAACACACCATTAGTTCATACTGAAGAAAAAGAAAGGATCTAGAAATAGAAATTCCATTTGACCCAGCAATCCCATTACTGGGTATATACCCAAAGAACTATAAATCATTCTACTATAAAGACACATGCACAGGTATGTTCATTGCAGCCCTGTGTACAATAGCAAAGACCTGGAACCAACCCAAATGCCCATCAATGATTCACTGGACCAAGAAAATGTGGCACATATACACCATGGAATACTACACAGCCATAATAAACAATGAGTTTGTGTCCTTTGTAGGGACTTGGAGGAATCTGGAAGCCATCGTTCTCAGCAAACTGACACAAGAACAGAAAACCAAACACCACATGTTCTCACTCATAGGTGGGTGTTGAACAATGAGAACACCTGGATTCAGGGAGAGGAGCATCACACACTGGGGGCAGTTGGGGGGGTAGGGAGGGACAGCGGGGAGTGGGGAGGGTGGGAGAAATGCTGGATATAGTATACACCAAAAGTAAAATAAAATAAAATAAAAATAAAAATATAAACAAAGGTCAAGTTAAAAAAAGAGAAAAGAAAAATCCACTGAATGTTATTGTGCTTTCTCATTTTAGGATAGAAGAAGAGTTCCAGGAAACTATCTCCAGAGTAGCTTCTTTTTGACACCTAATCAAATAAGGAAGTGCTTATAATCCAAGGCAATTTTAATTTTTCTTGGTTAAGACATTTTTCCAAGGAAAAAATTCAACACTACTAAAATTCCAGTTTTCTCACAAAGAAAAATGTCACATTCTTAATTAATTACAATAGCTTTTAGAGCTGATTCATAACAAACTCTAAATCAAGTCTTATAGAAATTATTCAGCATTATCAAAATCCATCAGGACATCATCAAAATTTAAAACTTCTGCTCTTCAAAATACACTATTAAAATAAGACACAGACTATAAGAAAATGTTTGCAAAGAATATATATAATTAAAAAGTTTGAATCTAAAATATATATATATACTTTTTTTATTTTCAAAATTCAACATAAGGAAAAATTAGAAAAAAGCTTGAACAAGCACTTCAACAGAGCTAATATATAGCTGGTGTCACAGAATAAATGTTTCTGTTTCTCCCAAATTTATGTGTTGAAATCCTAAATCCAATAGGATGGTATTGGGAAGTAGAATTTTTGGAAGACAATTATGTCATGAGCATGGAGCCTTCATGAATGGAATTAGTACCCTTATAAAAGAGACCCCGGGAAACACTAACACTCCTTTTTCTGCCATGTTAGGATACAACAAAAAGATGGTCATCTGTAAGCAAGGAGAGAGCCCTCATCAAGAGTCCAGCCATGCTGGTACTCTGTTCTTGAACTTCCAGCCTCCAGAAGTGTGACAAATAAATTCTGTTGTGCATAAGCTGCCCAGTCTACAATGCTTTCTTATAGCAGCCCAAACTGACTGCTATACATAGACAGCAAATAAACACATGAAAAGAAGCTCAACACCATTAGTCATCAAGGAAACACAAGTTGAAACCACTGTAATATACCACTATTCTCACTACTTTTTAGTGGCTAAAATGAAAAAGACTGACCATACCCAGTGTTGGTAAGGATGTGAAGGGTCTGAAACTCTCATACACTACTGGGGCCAATATTAAATGATACAACCATTTTGGAAAACAGTTTGGTGGTTCTTTAAAGTTAAACATACACTTAACATTTGAACCAGCCATTTCACTTTCATTTCCATTTTACTTATAATTTCTCACCCAAGAGAATTGAAAGTATATGTCCGGGAAAATATTTGTACATGAGTGTTGTAAGAGCTTTATTTACAATATCTAAAAACTGGAAACCATCAGTCCATCAACAGGCGAATGGATAAACAAACTGTGGTATAGGCATATAATGGAATCCTACATAGCAATTTAGAAAAAAAACTGTAATAAGCTATTGATAATACCATATCATGGACGAATCTCAAAAAATGCAAAGTAAAAGAAGTCAAACATAAAATTCGGTATAATCCCATTGATGTAAAATCTAATAAATTGGTATAAAATCCTAATAAATGCAAGCTAATCTATATGGACAGATGGCAAATCACTGTTGCCTGGAAACTAGGAGAAGGGGCAAGACAGGTCAGGTGGAAGGAATTACAGCCAGCATGAGGAAGCTTTTAGAGTGATCAATTTGATCATTATCTTGATCGTAGTAATAGTTTTGTCTATACATTTTTCAAATGTTATCACATTATATGCTTCAAATATGTCCATTTTCTTATATATGTCATATATTAATATAACTATTTTAAAAACAAAGCAGTTTTTAAAACTTTCAGGTAAAGAAACATGGCTAAAAATTACAAAGACAGAACTAAAAAGGAAAACTATCAAAGACATGAAATCTAAATATCTCATATAAATATGTGTACAATATTATACAAATTAATAACAATATATAAATACATTAAGATATGGTGAACCTTACATCTTTTCTATTTGAGATAGCCAAAAATGCTTTGAAACTGCCCTAGGCCTGCATCAAAGGAACCCAACTAACTCTGAAAATCTGGTCTGTGATAAAACACATGAACTTCCTGGGCGACACTTGACAGGAAGGGGCTGGAAGCACAAATCAAAGAGCTCTTTCAGGACTAGCAACCTTGTAACCCTCCCCAGTGCTTATAGGGAGGACCTAAACCATAATTAAGGTATTAAATCAGGTTGGTAAAGATGGAGCTCTGTAATGGATACATGGTGGTTCAATTCCACTATTCTCTTTGAAATTTCTGTGTTTAGGCCATTCTTGCATTGCTATAAAGAAATACCAGAGTCTGGGTAATTTATAAAGAAAAGAGTTTAATTGGCTCACTGTGCTGCATACTATTTAAAAAGCATAGTGGCTTCTGCTTCTGGGGAGGCATCAGGAAGTGAAAGCAGGAGCCAGAGAGAGAGAAACCAAGCAAGGTGCCATGTACTTTTTTTTTTTTTAATCTTGGAACATTTTTTAAAATTTTTATTTCCATAGGTTTTTGGGGTACAGGGGTGTTTGGCTACACGAGTAAGTTCTTTAGTGGTGATTTGTGAGATTTTGGTGAACCCATCACCCAAGCAGTATACACTGAACACAATTTGTAGTCTTTCATCCCTCACCCTCTTCCCACCCTTTCCACACACTTTTAAACAACCAGATCTCATAAGAATTCACTAGCTATCACGAGACAACACAAGGGGTTAGTGCTAAACTGTTCATGAGGGATCCACCCCCATGATCCAATCACTTCCCGCCTGGCCTACCTCCAACATTGGAGATTACATTTCAGCAAGAGATTTGGGTGGAGGCAAGTATCCAAACTTATCATTTTCCATAACAAGAAGTATTTAGGGCCGGGCACGGTGGCTCAAGCCTGTAATCCCAGCACTTTGGGAGGCCGAGGCTGGTGGATCACGAGGTCAAGAGATCGAGACCATCCTGGTCAACATGGTGAAACCCCGTCTCTACTAAAAATACAACAAATTAGCTGGGCATGGTGGCACGTGCCTGTAATC
>NW_016107514.1:5889232-5915690 GCF_001604975.1 Cebus imitator | reverse complement strand
AAAAAAAAAAAAAAAAACAAGAAGTATTTAAAGATAAACATAGTTTGGTCAGTAGAATATTATGTGACCTTTAAAATTCTTTTTAAGGAGCATTTAATAACTTGAAAAACTGCTTAGAATAAACTTTAAGGGCAAAAGGCAGAATAAAAATTAAGTATATATTATGATCCCAATTATTTGCCTATATGTTGACATACAAAAAGATAAGTCCAAATGCCTACAGTGGGAGATTATGAGTAAGGGATTTGTGAGTGACAATTATTTTTCTTTGCATCTCTATTTTAAAAATTACCTCCACTAGATAGAGAATTGTAAATATAACGGTCAAAGTGTGTGTGCATTTAAAATGTTTTATTATTAATTGGCAGAACTGCTTTCTACTCAAAAGAGATAAAATAGTCAAAAGAAAAACATCAGTAAAAGTAATTAAAAAATAAAGTAGAGAGTAAGAGATATTTAGGACTCTTTCTAGGCCTTATCATAATATACAGCACATCTCAAATCTGTCCACACATTAGAATGGCCTAGGTTGCTTTTAAAAAGTATTTATGCCTGGGCCACATCCAGAGATCTTCTGATTTAACTGATCTTGAGTAGAGCCCAGGTGTGAATTTTATTTAGTTTTGTTTAGTGATGGGAGGCGTGCTTACCCCTCTCTAAAGTCACAGTTAAAAACCAATGTTCTATATGTATGAATCACCTATTATTTGCCAAATGCTATCGCTTGCTAGAGTAAAATGTACATGGAGATTCACTGACTTGAGGAAAGAAGCACCACAGAGAACATTTGGAAATGTAAAAGGAGAAACAGAAGAACATTACCATAAACTTTCTAGACAGAAGCAGAGGAAATTAGAACACAATCAGCAGAGGTTTTACACACATGAATATGGTCAGGTAGTTATTCAGTGATCTAAATTCACTCTTGGCTACCTGCCAGAAATTTATTCAGGTAAATTCAGAAATTTGACAAATATTTCATTCTACTTGCTGAAAATTTTAGCTATCCATATATAAGAGATGTACTGGGTCTTCTGAACGACGTTAATACTGCAATTGGACCAATTTTCTTCCTTTATGCCCTTGAACCAATAGGCTTGAAGTTACTATACTGGCTTCAATTACTTAATGCTGATTGTCAAGAGGAATACTCTGGTCTTGTAAACCAGAAATGGAGATTCCCCTCCCCAGGACAACTCAAGGAAAAAGCATTTTCACTTCACTGTCAACACCCAAAGCTGAAATTCTAATTAAACTACCCCCTGAACTTTTCTCAGCACACATTTTAACTGCCATGTCAATATTAGCGAATTTGCACTAATACATTAAAGTGCGCTGTGCAATGGGGGTAGGGAGGAGTAAGTCTTGAACCAATGGGCTCCTCTATGGTTTCTCCTAATACAACTTTATCCAGTAACAAAAGTTACGAAGGTGACAGAAACCCAATATCAGGAGACACTTTCATCCCAAGAAGGACTGGCTGAGGACAAAGAATTTTTTTTTTTTTTTTGAGACTGAGCCTTGCTCTGTCACCCAGGCTGGAGTGCAGTGGCGTAATCTTGGCTCACTGCAACCTCTGCCTCCCATGTTCAAGTAATGGTCCTTCCTCAGCCGAGGACAAAGAAATTTTAAAATGGGTAAAGGTAGGGTAGGAAAGGAATTCCACCTCCTTTATTCATTAAATAATTTCTTTTTTTGTTTGTTTCCTCCTTTCCATTTCTCATGCTGTTTTAAGTTGGATGAGCTACTGATGGTAAACTTTGTAAATTTAGCATAGATTAAACATATCAGTACAGAACAGTAACTGAACTAGAGAAGTTTTGAGCATCAACAAGCAGAAATGGCTGTAATGACTGAAGAGATTTTGAGCCTCTCCTTTTGGGAGAAGGTCAGCCTTTCTTCTATCTAAAAAGAATAGGTTTTGTGTGTGTGTGTCTCATTCTGTTGGTTCCCATTATTCTGGGAAGAATAGTACCTATGCATGTTAGGTGGCCCAAGACGTAACTACAGCAGACATTACAGATTGTTCACTCAAGCTCCCTTCCAGCCATCTCACAATATGCCTTTCTGTTCATTCGAGGTTGGAAAGTTAAATCTCCATTTCCCAGGTTTCCTGCAGCTAGGTTGTACATTTGACTGCATTCCACCAAAAGGCTTACCTCATGAAACTTTGATGGTACAGACAATATTGTGAAGCAAGGACTACACAGATCTGACAGACACAGCCAGGGTGGCCTTAGGTGTTTCAAAAGCAGCTCTGGAGGAGATTTGGGTAAAAAGCTGTGGAACAGCCAAAGGCAGCAGCAAGATTTCTTCATTTTTTGGAAACAGTGTCGTGATGTGTTTGGTCATTTCTTCTACTTGCATCGTTCCTCTCTGTGTAATACAACCTTGGATCAATGCACAGAAATTCCATAAATCAACTAACACTCTGTCATATCTCCTTCCATTTAAATTATCCAGAAGGCATTTGGCTATTAACTAAGAACACCAACTTGTACAGGAAGATCGTTTTGTAAATAGAGCCAATATTCTGAGAGAATAAAATTGTTTATATAATATTTATATTAAACTGCTATAATAAGACCATGTTTGCACATTATTTATATAATACATATCATTATAATTGTAAATCAAGTATATTAAGTTTATATTAAGCAGGTCAAAATGGTCCCTTTGTCTAGAATTGTTGGGGGGAGGCATTAAAGACAATATTTTTAAAAAAATAAGACTTAGTCATTTACTGAAGGCTTACATGAAAGAAGAGATGAAGACAGAACCACCAGACAGAAGGTGAGCAAATATCATATCTTAGTTTTTAACACATCAAAACTACAGACTGTCTTTAATATAAGGGCACGATCTAACACAGTTCAAAAAAATGCCTTAAGGACAGATGGTTAGAAAAGATCTGATGACACTTAGGTAAGAGAAAAAAAAAAAATTCCATCATACTCAGGTAGGAAAGTCAGAGAACTTCTTACTCAGAGGAGAGAAGAAAACAAACCCAAAGACCTATGTCAGCTAAGGGCATAAAAGCTATTTAAAAAGAATACTTATAACATAAATCTGAAAGTGGTCACAGTGTTTGTAAAATATTGAAAATCTTTATATGGGTTACCACGTTCCCTTTACAATGTTTCAATAAACTATGCAATCTCTTTTTTAGTTGAAATTTAAAATTTTTAAATATGTGACATGAAGTTCTGTTAATTATGGAGGCTGCTTTCTTCTTTCACATCTCTGTATGACATAAGGGCTAGCTGTTGTACGGTTATATGGGTGTGTAGTTGGTTCAACAACTAGAAGAGTAAACCATAACGTTTTGCCATCTGCCTTGTTCTTTTCAGTACTTTCAACATTGACAAGAAAGTAGACATAACTTGCAACTTTATTACATCTTTACAAGACATAAATCAGGATCCAAAGTGAATTTAAGAAACATCAAAGACTGCATAACAAAATTTAGTTTTAAAAAATGGATTCTGCAACTATAGAGTAAGATATAAATTTTATTTTTTTATATATTTTATTGCACTTTAGGTTCTGGGGTACATGTGCAGAACATTTAGGATTGTCGCATAGGTACATACATGGTAGTGTAGTTTGCTGCCTTCATGCCCATCACCTGTAACTGACATTTCTCCACATGTTATCCCTCCCCAACTCCCTAGCCCCTGCTGTCCCTCTTCTAGTCCCCCACAACAGACCCCAGTGTGTGATGCTCCCCTCCCTGCGTCTATGTGTTCTCATTGTTCAATCTATAAATTACTTTGAATCTATAAATTACTTTGCACAGTATGGCCATTTTCAGAATATTGATTCTTCCTAACCATGAGCATGGAATGTTTCTCCATCTGTTTGTGTCCTTTCTTATTTCCTTGAGCAGTGGTTTGTAGTTCTCCTTGAAGAGGTCCTTTACATCCTTGTTAGTTGAATTCTTAGGTATTGTATTCTCTTTGTAGCAATTGTGAATGGCAGTTCATTCTTGATTTGGCTCTCTCTGTTACTGGTGTATAGGAATGCTTGTGATTTCTGCACATTGATTTTGTATCCTGAGATTTTGCTGAAGTTGCTTATCAGTTTCAGGAGATTTTGGGCTGAGACGATGGGGTCTTCTAAATATACAATCATGTCGTCTGCAAATAGAGACAATTTGACTTCCTCCTTTCCTAACTGAAAACACTTTATTTCTTTTTCTTGTCTGATAGCTCTGGCTAGAACTTCCAGTACTATGTTGAATAGGAGTGGTGAGAGAGGGCATCCTTGTCTAGTGCCAGATTTCAAAGGGAATGCTTCCAGTTTTTGCCCATTCAGTATGATATTGGCTGTGGGTTTGTTGTAAATAGATTTTCTTATTTGGAGATATGTTCTGTTGATACCTAGTTTCTTGAGAGTTTTTGGCATAAAGGGCTGTTGAATTTTGTTGAAGGCCTTCTTTGCTCTATTGAGATAATCATATGGTTTTTATCTTTGGTTATGTTTATGTGGTGAGTTACATTTGAGGACTTGCACATGTTGTAGCCTTGCATCTCCAGGATGAAGCCTTCTTGATTGTGATGGATAAGTTTTTGATTGCTGTTGCAATTGGTTTGCCAGTATTTTATTGAAGATTTTTGCCTCTATGTTCATCATGGATATTGGCCTGAAGTTTTCTTTTCTTGAGTCTCTGCTGGGTTTTGGTGTCAGGATGATGTTGGTCTCATAAAATGATTTGGTAAGGATTTCCTCTTTTTGGATTGTTTGCAATAGTTTCAGAAGGAGTGATACCAGCTCCTCTTTGTATGTCTGATAGAATTCAGCTGTGAATCCAACTGGACCTTGACTTTTTTTGGTTGGTAGGCTATTAATTGCTGCCTCAACTTCAGCCCTTGTTATTGGTCTATTCAGGGTTTCAGCTTCTTCCTGGTTTAGGCTTGGGAAAGTGCAAGTATCCATGAATTTATCCATTTCTTCCAGATTTACTGGTTTATGTGCATAGAGTTGTTTTTAGTAATCTCTGATGGTAGTTTGTATTTCTGTGGAATCAGTGGTGATATCCCCTTTTTTTTATATTGCTTCTATTAAATTCTTCTCTCTTCTCTTTTTTATTAACCTGGCTAGTTTTTTGATATTTTCAAAAAACCAGTTCCTGGGTTTATTGATTTTTTTAAGGGATTTTTTTGTGTCTATCTCCTTCAGTTCTGCTCTGATTTTAGTTATTTCTTGTCTTCTGCTAGATTTTGAGTTTTTTTTCTTTATCTTGCTCCTCTAGCTCTTTCAATTTTGATGTTAGGGTGTCAATTTTAGATCTTTCCTTGCTTCTAATGTGGGTATTTATTGTTATAAATTTTCCTCTAGACACTGCTTTAAATGTCCCCCAGAGATTCTGGTACATTGTGTCTTCATTCTCATTGGTGTTGAAGAACATCTTTATTTCTGCCTTCTTTTCATTTTTTATCCAGTCAACATTCAAGAGCCAGTTGTTCTGTTTCCATGAAGTCATGTGGTTCTGAGTTAGTTTCTGAATCCTGAGTTCTAATTTGATTGCACCGTGGTCTAAGAGACTGTTATGATTTCTATTCTTTTGCATTTGCTGAGGAGTGATTTACTTCCAATTATGTGGTCAATTTTAGAGTAGGTGTGACGTGGTGCTGAGAAGAATGTATATTCTGTGGATTCGGGGTGGAGAGTTCTGTAAATGTCTATTAGGTTTGCTTGGTCTAGATCCAAGTTCAAGTCCTGCATGTCCTTGTTAATTATCTGTCTTGTTGATCTAATACTGACAGTGGAGTGCTAAAGTCTCCCACTATTATTGTGTAGGAGTCTAAGTCTCTTTGTAGGTCATTAAGAACTTGCTTTATATATCTGGGTGCTCCTGTATTGGGTGTGTATATATTTAGGATCATTTGCTCTTCTTGTTGCATTGATCCTTTTACCATTATGTAATGCCCTTCTTTGTCTCTGTTGATATTCGTTGGTTTAAAGCCTATTTTATCACAGACTAGGATTGCAACTCCTGCTTTTTTTTGCTCTCCATTTGCTTAGTAAATCTTCCTTTACTTTGAGCCTATGTGTATCCTTGCACGTGAGATGGATTTCCTGGATACAGCTCACTGATGAGTTTTGACTTTTTATCCAATTTGCCAGTCCATTTCTTTTGATTGGGGTATTTAGCCCATTTACATTTAAGGTTAATATTGTTATGTGTGAATTTGATCCTGCCGTTTTGATGCTAGCTGGTTGTTTTGCCCATTAGTTGACACAGTTTCTTCATTGTGTTGATGCTTTTTACCATTTAGTATGTTTTTGGAGTGACTGGTACTGGTTGTTCCTTTCCATGTTTAGTGCTTCTTTCAGGAACTCTTGAAAGGCAGGCCTAGTGGTGGTGAAATCTCTGAGCAACTGCTTGTTCATAAAGGATTTTATTTCTCCTTTGCTTATGAAGTTTAGTTTGGCTGGATATGAAATTCTAGGTTGAAAGTTCTTCTCTTTAATGATGTTGAATATTGGCCCCAACTCTCTTCTGGCTTGTAGGGTTTGTACTGAGAGATCCACTGTGAATCTGATGGGCTTCCCTTTGTGGGTAACCTGACCTTTCTCTCTGGCTGCCCTTAGCATTTTTTCCTTCATTTCAACCCTGATGAATTTGACAATTATGTGCCTTGGGGTTGCTCTTCTTGAGGAATATCTCTGTGGTGTTCTCTGTATTTCCGGGACTTGAATATTGGCCTGCCTTGCTAGGTTATGGAACTTCTCCTGGATAATATCCTGAAGAGTGTTTTCCAGCTTGGATTCATTCTCTCTGTCACATTTAGGTACACCTATCAAACGTAGATTAGGTCTTTTCAAATAATCCTATATTTCTTGAAGGCTTTGTTCATTTCTTTTTACTCTTTTTTCTCTAATCTTGCCTTCTCATTTTATTTCATTGAGTTGTTCTTCAATCTCTGATATCCTTTCTTCTGCTTGGTCAATTTGGCTATTGAAACTTGTGTATGGTTTGCGAAGTTCTCGTGTTGTGTTTTTCAGCTCCATCAATTCATTTATATCCTTCTCTAAGCTGTTTATTCTCATTCGCATTTTGTCAAACCTTTTTTCAAGGTTCTTAGTTTCTTTGCATTGGGTTAGAACATGTTCATTTAGGTCGGAGAAGTGTGTTGTTACCCACTTTCTGACGCCTGTTTCTGTCAATTCATCAGACTCATTCTCCATCCACCCTTGTTCCTTGCTGGTGAGGAGTTGTGATCCCTTGGCAGAGCAGAGGCATTCTGGTTTTGGGTATTGTCAACCTTTTTGCACTAGTTTCTTCCCATCTTTGTGGATTTATCTACCTGTGGTATTTATAGTTGGTGACTTTTGGATGGGGTCTCTGAGTGGATGTCATTTTTGTTGATGATGAATTTATTTCTTTCTGTTTTTTAGTTTTCCTTCTAACAGTCAGGCCCCTGTGCTCTAAGACTGCTGAGGTCCACTCCACACCGTGCTTGCCTGGGGACTGCCTGCAGTGGCTGCAGAACAGTAAGGGTTGCTGCCAGTTTCTTCTTCTGTTATCTTTGTCCCAGAAGGATACCCACCAGATGTCAGCCTGAGCTCTCCTTTATGAGGTGTCTCTTTGGATATACAGGGATCAGGGAGCTCCTTGAGGAGACAGTCTGTCCCTTATAGGAGCTCAAGTGCTGAGCTGTGAGCTCTGTTGTTCCAATCAGAGCTGCTGGGCTGGTATGTTTAAGTCTGCTGCAGCAGAATTCATAACCGCCTTTTCTTCCTAGGGGCTCGTCCTGGGAAGGTGGGGCTTTATTTATAAGTTCCTGATGTCTTGCTGACTTTTTTCAAAGATGCCCAGCCCAGCGAAGAGGTAGCCTAGTCACAGTCTGCCAGCAGAGGCATTGCTGAGCTGCTGTGGGCTCTGCCCAGCTGCTGTGTGAACTTTCTTGTGGTTTTGTTTATAAAGTTAGAACTGCCTCAATAATGGTGGTCTGCCTCAGTATGGCATACTGTCTCTGTAAGGGTGGACTGCCTTGGTAATGGTGGACTGCCTCAGTAATTGTGGACTGCCTCAGTAATGGCGGGCTGCCTGGGTAGTGGTGGACTGCCTTGGTAATGGCAGATGCTCTTCCCCCACAGAGCTGGACCATCCTGCATCCAGCTGTGCTTGCTATGAAACTCTCAATCCAGAGAGTTTCAGATTGCTGGTCCTTGTGGGGGTGGGATCCGCAGAGCCAGATCACCTGGCTCCCTGTTTCAGCCCCCTTTTTTTCAGCTGAATGGGTGGCTCTGTCTTTCAGGAGTTCCAGGGGCCAGTTGAAATGGCCCCCTAGATTTGTGTGAGTTTATGTGCGGAGACCCACTGCACTGGCTGAAACAGCCATGCTGGAGACTCGTGGCACTTTTCCACCCAGGAATCTCCTAGTCTGTGGGCAGCAAACACTTGCTTGGAACTGCGGTGATCACTCATCCTCTGTGTTCTCCCTGGGAACTGCACTCCAGAGCTGTTCCTATTCAACCATCTTGGATCATCCTCCGAAAGGTTAGCCAAGAGATATAAATTTTAAAAACCTTTCATCAAAAAATGAGGTGTTTGGTAAACTTAAGTTGAATATGAGTATGATAAGGAATTCAAAAAATAATTGATTTCATTTCAGTTAAGCATGTCTAGAAGAATAGGGCTCAGAAAAAGGGAGGTTATATGTGTTCTTCTCAGCGATTAAATCAATGTCAGAATTCTAAACTCCTGTCATATTATGCCTGGAATACTAAGTTCTATTACAGGTACAGCATTTTAAGAGAGATATTGAGAAACTGATACATGTCCAGAGAACTAAGGGCAAATGGTGACAAAGAATTTGGACTCGAGGTATTTGTGGAATCCTTAAACAGATGGATCTGTCTGACCTGGAGAAGACAGAGCTGCTCTTAAATATTTAAGAAGTGTCCTTGTGTACACAGGATTGAAAGTCTTCTAGGAGGCTTCCCAAAATTAAAAAACAATTAGTACTAATATCATAAGTTTCTGTTACCCAAATGACCCCAAGCCTCTTAGCTTTTTATGATCATCTTTTTCTTCACTATCCAAACAAAATAACATTCCTTCCCCATATCTCCACAGTTCCCCAGAAGTAGGAGTAAGTTGCTTACATTTTATAATCCATTTTCTCTACTCTCACCTGTTGCTTCTGCTCCACGCTTTTTGTCACGTATTTTTAGTATTTCTGGTTGCCTCACCCTCTTCCTATAACTGTCCTAGATTTTTCACCCCAAGTCACCTCTTTTGTTATTTCACAAAGCACCATTCTGCAATGTTGCTTTCTAACAGACTTTAGCTAAAAACTTTGGTTTATAGAGCAGCCTTACAGCACAAAATTGAAATATATAATCAAACATCAAAAAAGCAATATTCTTGGAGTCAGTCTGCCCATCATCATGTTTTTGGACACTGTTTTCTTGTTTCTGTCCTGAGCTCAACAACCCCAATGTGTAGCCTTTGGACAACTACCAAATCAAAGGTAAATTTTTACTCCTTTGTCTAACTTTCTTTCTTTTATTTCCTCCTCATTTCAAATAATATCCTGGATCCACTTTTTGTAATGTTTTAATATTTATTTTCCTAAAGAAAAAGGCTTCTCTTTAGGATTCCATCTTTATTCAAACAACCACCTAAGGACTTCACAAATCTTCAATCAAATTTTAAAAGGGGCTTGCTATGATTTGAACACTTTTTTTCACCAAAACTCCTATTGAGATTTGGTCCCCAAAATAGTGATGCTGGGAGGTGGGGCCTAGCAGAGGGTGTTTGGATTATGGGAGTGGATCCCTCATAAACAGCTTGGTGCCACTCTCCTGGTAGCGAGTTGTCACTCTGGTGAGACTGAATCAGTTCTTATAAGAATGGATTAATTCCTGTGAGAGTGGGATGTAGTAAAGCCAGGACCCATGGGTTTTGCCTCTTCATATGTGTCTACTTCCCTTTGACCTCCACCATGTTTTGATACAGCATGAAAGCCCTCACCAGAAACCAAGGCTATGTCCTGGAAGTGCCCAGCCTGCAGAACTATGAACTAAATAAATCTCTTTTGTTTATAAATTACCCCATTTCAGGTATTCTGTTATAGCAACACCAACAGGCTAAGACAGGCTCAAAGTCAAGGTCACTGTGCTCAACTTCCATCGCTGCTTGGAAAGCAAGAAAAGTATGCAATAGAAGATTAATTCTTGAACAGATGCGGTGGCTCATTCCTGTAATCCCAGCACTTTAAGAGGTCAAGGTGGGCAGATCACCTGAGGTCAGGAGTTCAAGACCAGCCTGGCCAATTTGGCAAAACCCCATCTCTACTAAAAATACACAAAAATTAGCCAGGTGCGTGGCATGAACCTGTAATCGCATACTCTACTCGGAAGGCTGAGGCAGGAGAATTGCTTGAACCCGGGAGATGGAGGTTGCAGTGAGCCGGGATCATGCCACTAAACTCCAGCCTCGGTGACAGAGTGAGACTGTGTCTCAAAAAAAAAAAAAAAAAAAAAGAGGATTGATTTTCCTCCTACCCTGCGCAAACCCCAGGTGGATGCAGCAATAATTTCTGTTGTTATATAAGGAAGATCTTTCTAAAATTTGATGCTATCAGCAAATATGGGCTGATTCTTGAGATCCTGAATTCCCCCATGACTAGAGTTATTCTAGCACAGAAGCCAATTTACTATTTGGGGGAATGTTATAGAGTAGAAAGTCAAATGAAAATCCCTTCAGCTACATAAGTGTATAGTTCTATTTGTTCCTATATCATTGTGAATAAAGCTCTATTAACATTTTCTTACGAAATGAAAATGCCACATAACATAGAAGAGAACAAAAAAGAAAAACAAAACAAATTAAGTCCATGTGGCTTCTTCTGTTCAGCTAATAGTTTACCAATAAATAATATAAAAACAGTGCATTTTCTTCATCTTTTAAAGAAACTCTACTTATGAGCACTGCCTCATTTACTTCATCATCCTCTGTTAATCCTTCAGTTTGGCTTAATGACATTTCTCACAAAGAACAACTTAAATTTTTAAGTCAGTCATCCAACCCAATTCAAATCTTTAAAATCTTTTCCTCTCAGCTCTTTCTGACTCTAAGTAACTTCAGTAATTCTCATATTAATCCTCATTAGAAGATTCCTCTTTGGGGACACCAACATCCCTTTCCTAATCATGATGGTCCATTTAAGCAGGGCTAGTTTTAAAAGGGGGTTTTATTAAAAGAATTTAACACAATCTCAAACTCTGCCTTTCTATACTGAGCTGAAACAATTTGCCTGTGGCATAACTGACACAATCAATGCTCTACTCTCAATAATCAAAGTATATTACTATGCATCAAATTTAGCTACAGGAATTACTGGCCATCCCAATAATGGTCCAAATGAGTCAAGTGTGGCATTGCGTGTCAATACATGGGCTTACATTGCCTTTCATATGAATATAAAATGGTGAGTCTAGAATTAGCATATTGGCATTAGGAAATTTAAACCCTTTGAGTTCCCATAAAACCCACCTCTCTAACAATATGTAGATAATTGTTAAACACAAAGATTTTCATTATTGTCTCTTAATCACAATTGGTTTAAGGTAGAGATCACATGTACTGTTTTCTAATCTCCTAAACATGGAGGCAGATTCCCTCTGAAGTCAAGGCTTGCCTATACCCATACCCCAACCCCAAATTCTACGCCACCTTGACAGACCAAGATATATCCTTTTCCCCAGATGCTCTCAGGGCAATTCCAATAAATGCCTATGATTCTCTAGGTATAGACCCAGGTGCATGGCTTCTGACAATTAGTCATTTTACTAAAAGATGAAGTTCAAGATGCAGCAGATTCAGGCAGTGCAAGTATTCACACCTGGTAACTGCATCCCCAGGTACTACCTACTACTAGCAAAGTGATGGTTCACTTGGGGTACTTACTTGCCTAGATAATAGGATGCCTAGATAGCTGGTAAAGCATTAATTATTCTCATACCTTCAATAAGCACTAATCTTATCCCTCTTTTGCTGAAAGGGAATCTCAGGTGCCTTGGCATTTTATAAGAATGATTGAGCTGCCCCAGATGTGTGTAAGGGCGTTTCCAGAGAAGATTGGCATTTGGGTATATGAACTGAGTGAAGAAGATGTGCTCTCAATGTGAGCAGGCATCATCCAATTGGCTTAGGGCCTGAAAGGGCAAATTCTTGCTCTTTTCTGGAGCTGGAGAACTCTTTTTCTCCCACCTTTGAACATCAGCTCTCCAGAATCTCTGGAGTTAGGACTCCAGGACTCACACCAGTAGCCTACTGGCTTCCCTGGTTCTCCAACCTGTAGACAGCCTATTGTAGGAATTCTCAGCTTGCATAGTGGCTTGAATCAGTTCTCCAAATAAATCACTTCTTCTCTCTCTTTCTCTCTCTTTCTCGTGTGTGTGTGTGTGTGTGTGTGTGTGTGTGTGTGTGTGTGTGTGTGTGTTTATACACATTCTATCAGCTCTGGCCCTCCCTGACTAGAACAGTGACTTATCCTGCAGGTCTATGGGAAAATACTCATTATAGTCCTAAAATTTTATCAGTCCACAACATCTTGCTGGTCCTTCCAAAGTTCTACTGCTATTCTACTTGCTGATGATTCAAAATTCGCAGACTCCCATCATTAAGCCTCTACTATAACACCCAACCCATTTTTTAATAATTGCCATTAATATTAGGTGCATTTATACTATATTGTCATTTACTTACATTATGCTCTTATTTCTCATGATGATTCTACCATGTTGTGATAGTTAGCTCTTTTAGAAAATTAGGAAACTAAGGCTAAGAATGTTTAAGTGCCTTGCCCAAGATGACAGAACTTATAAGTGACAAAGACAGGATTCTAACCAGGTCTGTCAAATCCTGACTCTTTCACTATTCCCAGTAGATCTCAAGGTCTTCTATTTTCAAGAATTATAACATAATCTTATTGTCCATAAGCATATGCCCAGCTGCATTAAAAAGGCTCAGAGGCATACCCTTGGGGCCAATTGCTACTTTCCCTGTGGCACCTGTCACCCATACCTATTTCTTTATATACCTAGAACATAACTAGAGTACCAAAAATAAAAGCCCCAAAACATGCCGTCAATTAGGTAGAAATTTTAATACTATCAGAAATCATCATTTTAGGCTCCTTGAGAAGCACAGGGGAAGAAAAACATAACTGATAGATTTCTATCTCCATCCCAGACTCACAGCCACTTCAGTAATCTTAAACTGAGAAGTCACTATTTTGGGGTTTGAAAATAGTTACATTCTTTTTGCTATTTTTTAGTTATATTAAGCTTTGTAAATTTCAGACTATATGTCCACTAGCAAAGGGTAATTTTTAAAGAATATACTCAATATTGATACGTTTTTGTGAGAAAGATATTTTTGTACAGTGCAGAAAGCAGCACAACCTTTCTTTAAAATTTAGCTAGATACATATTCAGAACTTTTAAACCCTCAAAATATTTATAGCATTTGAACCCATAATCCCACTTCTAGATATCCCCAATAAGGAAATAACCAGAAATACAAACAAAAACATATTGCTGCTGTGGTATTTTGAATAGCCACACAAAAAAGTGGAAAAAAGAGGAAATGGTTACAATATTCATCCAACTAGATATTATACAACCGTCAAATATTATGCTTATGATAAATTTTTAAAGATATTTTTAATTTTGAAAGTAGAGGGCAAAATTGTAGAGTGTAGCAGTTTGGTATTTTTTTAATGGAAAGAAATATCAAAGTTTTAAGTGGTATGGTTGAAAAACTAATAAAAAAAAAAGAAATAAAATAAATTTTACCTTCTAAAAATTTCTAGAGAGGGCAAAAAGATGACTATATAGTGAACAGAAAATATGTGGAAAATTCCACAATTTATGTACTAAGAACGTCTTTGGATGGTGAAAGGCTTTTAAATCCTTGTTGACCTAACTTAGGAATCGGTGCAAATGGGACATTATAAAATGTGACTTACAGTTTTTTTCCCAAACTGATTAGAATTTATGGTAATCAGGTTTTACTGCATTCTATTAGCAAAAATATATGGCTAAGTATATGTTCCCCGGTAATTAATACACTTTGCATTTGGCCTAATAGTTTTTATTGCACCTGAAGTGTGCACTAGTGGCCTCAGAACACATGCCCTATTGATCATCACCACTAAGCTGGCAATTATAATGCTATCATTAGCCAAATTATCAGGCCTCTGGAATTTAGTAGTTGAGCCCTCTGAATCCAAGAAAAAGAAAGTGCCCCTAAAGCTATCAGTCTGGAATCCTCACTTCCCCCTAAACAGAAGCAAATCTGAAATGATATTTTTATCAGTTACCTGTTACTGAAATAATGCTGTTAATAAGCTACCCCCCAAACTAGGATGTATTTAGTTCACAAGTATGTGCATGAGCAATTTAAGCTTGGTGGGCCTTCTGAGCTCAGCTAGGCTCTTACACATCTGAGGTCAGGGGTCTGTCAGTGAGAACACCTGACTCTGCTCCACATGTCTCTCATGTTCCTCCAGCAGGCAAGACCTGACATGTTTCTGTGGAAAAGGGTGAGGTTCAAAAGAAGAAGCGGCAGTGTACAAGCACTTTGTCAAACCTCTGTATCAATCACGTCTGCAAATTATATGACCAAACTCAGAATATGGGGAAAGGGAAAACGATTCTGCTTTTTTGGTGAGAACTGCAAAATCACAAGGCAGAAGTCCTGGATAAAAGAAGGGGTAAATAATAGTTGGGGCCCTTCATGCAATTTATCTACTACAAAAGTGCATCTAGCTCTCTAATCTCTTGTTCAACATGCTGCCTACATCATTGCCATGACAGCTCACAATTACTCCAAGGTCAATAGTGTCTTTGAAGAAACCAAAGGTAGGAATAAAATTGACCAAGACATTTTAAAAGCAAAAGCAAAACCCTTACTACCTTTCTCACCTTACACACTATTACGCACTCCCCTAAGTCACAACTATTATAGGGAGAGTGGGTTTGTAATACTGAAAGTTAACACAATACACACTTCAGTGACATATTTAACATACACCATCCCCGATGAGTATCTTTTTTGCTTAACCGACAATTTCACATTTTGCATTCATATCAAATACATGAGGAAAATACATCAACTTACAAATTGTTTATTACTTTCATGACCATGGCAGAAAAATCAAGGCCATTTTAACAAAATTTCTTAATCTTTCTTCAAAAATGGTGAGTCTTTTTCTCTCTTATGCCAAATTACTCTTAGGCCTTCTATTTTCCCCAAGAGACTGAGCCTACCTATTGACTCACCACCTACCTTTACTTCTAAACTTGACCGTGTGCAAGAAATTCTTGTGTGCTGCAAAACACAGCAATTCCAGGATATGTAACCCTCTTCAACGAGGTAATGCAGAATTCCAGGAGGGTGAGAGCCGAAGCTGCAAAACCTCTTGAGGCCTAGACTCAGAAGTTACAGAGCTTCATTTCCAGTGCATGCTACTGTTCAAAGCAAAGCACAAGGCCACCCCAGATTCAAGGGTAAAGAAATACATTCATCTCTTGATGAGTAGGGGGCAAAATGCAGGGATAAAAAAGGTTATTGGGGCTGTTGTTGCCAAGAACCTTTCACAAATGGCGATGATCACACCCACTTCACAATGTTGCCATAAGGATCTGGGAAAGTGTAATGAAAAACAAAAGCATTTTGTAAACTATGTACAATTAGAAGTGCATTCATTTCTAAAAGAAAATATAGATGAGAGTTTGAATCAAAGAATGCCTCGAGTCTCCAGAAGCTTCAAGGACAAGGAAGAAGTCTCCCCTAGAGTCTTTAGAGAAAACATTCTATGGACACTTTCATTTTGAACTTCTGGCCTCCAGAACGATGAGAGAATACATTTCTGTTTCTTCAAGTCACTGTGGTCATTGTTATGGTGATCTTAGAAACCAATGCACTTTATTTGAATATTGTCAAAGTCTATATAAGCAGAGAACAACAGAATGGTCCGTAGATTTGAGCTCTTTGTCCTTGGTTGAGAAAATAACTTCTACCTCCTATCTAAATGCCCCAGTTGTATGACTCAGAGTCACTTAATGAATCATTCTATCCCTTAAGACAGGATATATACTGATAGGGAGTCTGGCCCCTACACACAAATATCTGTCAGTATGACGTTGACACTTCCTGGATTTCCCCTCCTATATATTATCAGAAAGGAAGAGTTGGGAGTTCCAAGGCTTAAAAATGTAAGCAGATAAGTATTTTGTATCTTTATGAACATACTAGTGTGTATGTGCAAGTATGTGTGAAGTTGTGCACAACTAGAACTGTAAAGGCATTCTACACAACTGCACACAAAGCACCGTAATCTCACATAGTTTCACTTACTTAAGCATTAATTTTCTCACATATTTAAATATAAAAGAAATAATACATTTCACTTGGTATGCATATTGAACCCCTCCTCACTTTTTTTTCCAAATGTGGAACTACAAAGTAATTAGTAACATCTGTTATCATTGACTATTCTCACAATTTGTGTGAGGCCTGGAAATTTATTATAACTAAGAGCACAATAACTTTATTTTTGTTCAAGCAATGATCCCAAGAATGCAACAACAGCATCTGTGACTGTCACTAATCAGGGAGTCACTCAGCAGAAATATGACACGATTACATGTGGTTGATGCATCAAAAATTATAGCTAAATGTAAAACACTAATTGCTTTCATTATAGGTCTCCAGGCCATCACTAACTGGATTGCTACAGAAACACTGGAAAACTTAGATGGTCCAAAGCAAAGTAAAAAAAAAAAAAAAAGCAGGAAATAGTCCCCACCTATCTAAATGATCTGTAGTCAGGGCCAGCAAAGACTATGGGAAAGCATGCCTTTCTTCAGCAGAAGACACCAGTATTAACTACTGAACTATGATGTCTTAAAGTGATTTCATTATTATTGTCATATAAATCCTTTGTCTATGTAGGTGGTGAGAAAGTGGTATCGTTTTTACGACAACAGAAAATTAATTTTTTGTTTTCAGAGTATTCATCCAATGTGTCAACTATACACATTTCTAATAAGGCTAAAATGCTTTTGCCATTGAACCAACAGCATAGTTGAGGTAGTGATTAAACTCCACTAGTGATGAGGAATGAATTAGCTAAGGTAAATAAATTGGCAAGACTAGCAAAAGTCCTACTAATGTTGCCTCCAGTTTTTCTAGTAGTTTCAACAACATAGATTTATTAGTACAGAATTTGTAGGAGAGGAAAACTCTTTTTCCTTCTACCAATCTTATGTGTATTGGATTGGACCCCTGTATTAAAAGACAAAGTAACAAGAGAAAAGCATACAAATGTATATACTATGTTTTACATAACATGGGAGCCTTCACAAGGAAATTAAGGCACTCAGAAATAGTTAAGTCTGTGTATTTTTATGTCAGCTCTGATGAAGACGTGACAGTCTTGGAGAAATGTGATAGAGCAAGAAGTGTGTAATCTAATGATAATAAACTATGAGAAAGTTAAGTTAGGAAGGCCTGTTTGTTCAGATCTTTCTCTGGGGCCCTTTGTCTTCAGAGATTCAACACCCCACCTTTCCTTTGCATATAGGAAGGGAACATGTCACATGAGAGTCTTATGACCTGCTTCAGGGAAGAAGGGCAGGAGAAAGGCAGAGAGACCTTCCTGCTTCTGTGTTTTTTCCACCTTCCTTCCACTTAAAATATCCAGTATGCCCAGGGGCCATATTCTGCGGTAGCAGAACCCCATTGTGTCCAATCTTTTTTGTAGATCAGAACATAGTGTTAAAATCTCAACTGTCCTTACCCTGGGCAAAGTAGTGAGACCTATCTCTACCAAAAAAAAAATACAAAAATTTAGCCAAGCGCGGTGGCATGTGCCTGTAGTCCCAGCTACTCGACAGGCTGAGGTGGGAGGATGACTTGGGCCTGCAAGGTAGAGGCTACAGTGAGTAAAGCACGATCATGCCACTGTACTCCAGCCTGGGGACGGCAAGACCCTGTCTCGAAAAAAGAAATCTCAGCTGTCCTTTGAACTTCATGTATTTTTCTTCTCATACTATGTAATTAAGCACCTTCTACATGAATTTCCTTAGGCTACTATGGAAGTTCCAAGAGAGAACAAAGTATTGTCACTAACTTCAAATTAAAGTCTATTGGATATAATACACAATGAAATATGTATTTACAATACAGTGTTATAAGCACTACAGGAAAGACATGTAAAGCTAATGGAGCACAGAGAAAAAAGCTTTCCATAGAAAGTTCATTTCAGAAGTATTTGCAGAACTATTCCCGGTTTATGTACAAAGACCTGAGAGCAAGAGACAACCTGGTGTGCTAGAGAAACGTATTTTGTCTGTGTGAACTGCAGCAGAGTGAGGACTACTGTCAATTTTTTTAAAACGTGTCTAATAAGCAAGATAATAAAGATATGACAAGAATGAAATGACAAATATAAAGAAGGCAATCAAGCAATAAAAAGATTTGTTGACTGTCACCCTGCTGCAAAGAAATGGGCTGCAACCAGTTTAAGAAATAATTTCACCTGTCAAAATCAGGGAATGAAATGAACGAAAAGCAGAGAGGTCAAAAAAGCAAGATATATAATACTCCTATCACACACACACACAAACACACACACACAGCTTAAACATTTCCTTGAAAGCAGGGCAGTAGATAAGTAGGGGGTGAGGGGAAGTATCAGCATATTTACCTGTGGCTTGGGCAGAATTGTTGTAAGTCTCTTTACTAAGCCAAAGATGGGCATGCAGTTTGGCAAGCTCAGAAATATCAGAAGAATTTTTTAAGTTATAAATATTTGTAATCTTTTTTCTAAAACAGATCCAGGGAAAATAGTATATTATATAATATCATTCAAAACTTCCTTCTGGTAATAAAACCAAACTTCCTACAAAATAATAAGCAATTTTTTGACAAAATTTAAAGGGATTAAGGCTTGTTCTCCAAGTTCAGTCTCGCCATGTTGACTATCAATTGTCAGTCAAAGGCTCTTAACCAAACATTCTTTTTAAAAATCTAATCTACTCAAGTACGGTTCTTCAAAAAAACTTAGACCATAACTCTCTGGAAAAAAAATAAATACCATCAAAGATTTTATTTAACATTAATTAATAAGGAAGCCAATAAGGTATTAAAATTGGTTCAAAGGAGAATCTGAGAGGACTTGCAGTTTCAAAGTGGTGGCACAGAAGCAAGCTGGCTTCAACCTCCCTACACTGCCACCACATACACATAGGAAACCAGAAACAGATACACAGCTCTGACATCATCACTAGAAATATCCCAGAGCTCGAATATGAGGACAAGATCATTCCTGGGGCCACAGAGAAGGGAAAAACTTTCAGCAGACAATAAGAAAGTTGGACTTCTATATCTATGACACCCCTCCGCTAAATCTGCCCAACAGCAAAAACATAAAATATTTCTCCCAAACTCAGGGTTTCTACACTGATCATAATGAGACTGATGTGGACAACCAGCTTCTTAACCACCTTTTGTTTCTTGGCAGTAAACCTGTCTCTGCCTCAAGCCACAGGAAGCATCAGGAGTGCCAAAAGTAAAAAATATCTCTGAGGACAGAGACAAAGAGAGGAGATGGGAATACCATTTATAACCCTGGGAACTCTTCTCTGTAACTCAGCTGAAGGAGACACCAAATCAGAGTGGCTGTTCAACGGCACCATGTTATAAGAGGTTTTTCTAACAGCTTCCCTGGCACAAACCCCTAGCCAGCCTTCCCACACTAAAGATACCCCTTTTGGGATACCCTCCCATTGGAGAAGGGAGGCACTCTGATTTACTGGAATCAAGGCAATGCTGGGCTTAAGCTGCCATCTAGTGTCCAAAACAAGACAGTGACCTAGCTGGGGTGATTAAAAGAACAATAATTAACAGGTAAATTATGAAGAATCCCTAAGCAAATATATCCAATGTAAATCAAAACAGGCCAGACAGAGAAGTATGGAATTAAAAAAAAATCCTTTAATGCAAAAACATACATGTACATCTACAAGAAAAGCAGAGAAGAAACCATAACCTCAAGTGGACAAACCAAGGAACCAGGGACTGACCCCAACAAAATGGCAATATGTTAACTCTCTGATCAATAATTCAAAATGGCAGTTTTAAGAAAACCCAGTGATTTCCAGGATTACAACGAAAAGGAATTTTAAAATTTATCAGGGATATTTAACAGAGATTGAAATAATTTTTTTAAAATCAAACAGAAATCTTGGAACTGAAAAATATATTTGCTAAATTCAAAAATTTATTAGAGGGTCTCAACAGCAGAATGAATCAAGCAGAGAAAAGAATCAGTGAGCTTGAGGACCAGCTATTTGAAAAAAACACAGTCAAACAGAAAAAAAGAAAATGAAAAGAAATGAAAATATTTCACAAAATGTAGAAAATTACCTCAAAAGACCAAATCTAAGAATTATTAGTTTTCAAGTGGCAGTTGAGCAAAAACAAGGGGTAGAAAGCTTATTCCAAAAAATAATAATAATAGAAAACTTTCCAAAATGTGATAAAGTGATAAATATCCAGGGACAGGAAGGTCAGAAAACACCAAACAGCTTCGATCCAAATTAGACTACCACAAGACCTACAATAATTAAACTTTCAAAAGTTAAAGACATAGAAAGGATCCTATAAGCAGAAAGGGGAAAAAAAGCAAATAACATATAACTAAGCTCCAATCAGTCTGGTAGCAGAGTTCTCAATGGAAACCATACAGGCCAGGAAGTAGTAGGAAAATATTTTCAAAGTAATGAAAGAAAAACCTGCCATCTAAGAAATACTGTATTCATCAAATATATCTTCAAATATGAAAGGTTTTTACTCAACAATCAAAAGCTGAGAGAATTTACCACCACCAGATCCATCTTACAAAAAATGCTAGAGTCCCAATCTGAAAGGAAAAATGAAAATTAACATGCAAACAGAAAATTTTACAAAGTATAAAAATCACCAGTATAATTAAGCACACAGACAATGCAGAGTTCTCGACTACTGAAGCAGTGGTGTACAATCTATTCATAACTCTAGGATGAAGCCCAGAAGGCAAAGCTATCAAAAACAATAATATCAACAGTAACCTGTGAGAGATCAGCAATATAAGAATATGTAAATCAAGACAACATAAAATCAAATGGAGAGTTGAAGTTAAAATGTAGAATTTTTTCAATTTTGCTTTTTGCTAACATTCTTTGTGATCCAAGATAAATTTTTTTCTATTTAAAATAATTTATTATATCTGTAAGATGGGTTTTCTAGGCTTCATGATAACCACAAATGCAAAAACCTATAATAGATTTACTAAAAATAAGGATGAATTAAAATATACTATCAATGAAAATCACTTAACCACAAAGGAATACAGTAAAAAAAGAAGAGAAGAATGATAAAACAAACAGAAAATAGGCAACAAAATGTCAGTAGTGAGTCTTGTCAATAATAATATAGTGTAAATGAACTCAATTCACCAATTAAAAGGCATAGAATGACTGAATGAACAAAGAAGCCCCAACTAAACGTTTCCTACAAGAAATCCACTTCATCTCTAAAGATATACATAGACTAAAGGTGAAGGAGTTAAAAAAGATACCACGCAACTGAAAATAAAAACAAGGAGAGTAGTTACGCTTATATCAGATAAAGTAGACTACAAATCAAAGACTGTAAAAAAAAGACAAAGAGGCTGGTCATGGTGGCTTACTCCTGTAATCCCAGCACCTAGGAGACTGAGCCAGGCAGACCACCTGAGGTCAGGAGTTTGAGACCAGTCTGACCAACATGGTAAAATCCCATCTCTACCAAAAATACAAAATTAGCTGGGCATGGGGGTGCATGCCTATAATCCCAGCTACTCAGGAGGCTGAGGCAGAAGACTCACTTGAATCTAGGAGGCAGAGTTTCTGGTGAGCCGAGATGGCACCATTGCACTCCAGTCTGGGCAACAAGAGTGAAACCCTGTCTCAAAAAAAAAAAAAAAGAAGGTCACTATAAATTCAGTAAAAGGATGTAACAATTATAAATACCTCTTTATCTGACACTGGGAGTACCAAGTAAATAACTGAACATTAATAAATCTAAAGGAAGAGAGAGAAAGATGCAATACAATTACAGTAGGGGCCTTCAATACCCCAGTCTCAGTAATGGACAGATCACCCTGACAGAAAATCAACAAATAAACATTGGAGTTAAACTACACAATAGACCAAATAAGCCTAACTGACATTTACAGAACAATTTACCCAACTGCTACAGAATTCACACTCTTTTCATCAGTACTTAAAACATTGTCCAGAATAGACCATGTCTTAGGCCACAAAACAAGTCACAGCAAATTCCAAAAAAGTAGAAATTATATTACGTATCTTTTCTGACCACAATTGAATGAAACTAAAATCTCCTAACAAGAGAAACCTCAGAAAATACAGAAACATATTGAAATTCAACAACATACTTCCGTATGAGCAATAGGTCAATGAAGAAATTAAGAAATAAATTTAAATTTTTTAAACAAATAAAAATGGAAATACAACATAGCATAATCTATGGGCTACAGCAAAAGTCGTACTGAGAGGGAAGTTTATATCAATAAATACCTGTATCAAAAAGGTAGAAAGACTTCAGATAAACCTAATGATGCACCTTAAGGAACTAGAAAAGCAAGAACAAATCAAACCCAAAATTAGTAGAAAGAAAGAAATAATAAAAATCAGAGCAGAAATAAATGAAATTAAGACTTAAAAAATACAGATAATCAACAAAGTGAAAATTTGGTTTTTTAAAAGACACACACAATTGGCAAAACTTTAGCTAGGTTCACTAAGAAAAAAAGAGAGAAGATCAAATAAATATATTCAGAAGCCAAAAAAGGAGACATAACAACAGAGATCACAAAAATAAAAAGATCATTAACAACTAGTATCAGCAACTACATGTCAACAAATTAGAAAACATAGAAGAAATGGATAAATTATTGAACACATGCAACCTATTATGATTGAACCATGAATAAATAGAAAACCTTAACAAACCAGCAACAAATAACAAGACTGAAGCCATAATATAAAGTCTCCCATCAAAGAAAATCATAGGACTTGATGCCTTTACTGTGGAATTCTACCAAATATATTTCTTAAAGCTAATGCTGCTTCAACTCAAAATCTTCAAACAAATCAAAGAGGAGAGAATTCTCTAAACTCATTCTATGAGGCCAGCATTGATACCAAAATCAGACAACAACATAACAAAAGAAAGAAAACCACATGCCAATATCCCTGATGAACATAAATACAAAAATCCTCAATAAAATACTAACAAACCAAATTCAACAACACACTTAAAAGAGTATATACCGTGATCAAACGGGATTCATCCCAGGGATGCAAAGATGGTTCAACACACACAAATCAATAAACATGATACATCACATTATATGGTTTGCTCTTCATATTGAATTTCATGTTGAATTATAATTCCCAATGTTGGGGGAGGGACCTGGTGGGAGGTGATTGGATCATGGGGGCATATTTCCCCTTTCTGTTCTCATGATAGTGAGTGAGTTCTCATGAGATCTGGTTGCTTAAAAGTGTGTACCACTTCCTCCTTCATGCGCTCTCCTGCTGCCCTGTGAGTATGTGCTTGCTTCCTCTTCACCCTTCCATCATGATTGTAAGTTTTCTGAGGCCTCTCAGCCATGCTTCCTCTGCAGCCTGTGGAATTGTGAGTCAATTAAACCTCTTTTCTTCATAAATTACCCAGTCTCAGGTAGTTCTTTATAGCAGTGTGAGAGTGAACTAATATATCACATTAATACAATCAAAGACCGTATGATCATTTCAATAGTTGCCAAAAAAGCATTCAGTAAAATTCAACATTCTTTATGATAAAAACTCTTAACAAAGTGGGTACAGTAGGAACATATCTCAAAATAATAAAGGCCATCTATGACAAATTCACAGCTAACATCATACCAAACAGGGAAAATTAAAAGACTTTTCTCTAAAATCTGGAAGAAGACAAGGACATCCACCTTCATTACCTTGTTTATAATAGAGATGTAATCTCACTCTGTCACCCAGGCTGGAGTGCAGTGGTGTGATCATGGCTCACTGTAGCGTCAAATCTCCAGGCTAAAGCAATGTTTTCATCTCAGCCTCCCTTGTAGCTTGGACCACAGTTGCATGCCACCATACCCAGCTAAATATATTTTTGTAGCTTTTTGTAGAGACAGGGTCCCACAATGTTGCCAGGCTGGTCTTGAACTCCTGAGCTCAAACAATCCTCCCACCTTGCCCCACCCCCACCCCAAGCAAAATGCCGGGATTACAGGCATGAGTCATTGTGCCTAGCCCCTTCTTACTTTCATTCAACACAATACAGGAAGTCCAGGCCAGAGCAATTAAGCAAGAAAAAGAAATAAAAGGTATACAAATTGGAAAAGAGGAAATCAAATTGTCTCTATTTGCAGATGACATAATGTTGTACTTAGAAAAAATCTAAAGATTCCATCAGAAAAACTGTTAAAACTGATAAACAAATTTGTTAAAATTCCAGAATACAAAAATTAGTAGCATTTATATATGCCAACAGAAAACAATCTGAAAAATAAACCAATAAAGCAATTCCATTAAAATAACTACAAAGAATATAAAATACCTAGGTATCAATTCAACCAAAGTGAAACATCTATACAAGGAAAACTATAAAACACTGATAACAGAAATTGAAGAGAACACAAAAAATAGAAATATATTACATGTTCACAGATTGGAAGAATTAATATTATGAAATGGCAATTCTAGCCAAAGCACTCTACAGATTTAATGCAATCTTTACCAACATACCAATGTTGTTCTTCATAGAAATAAACAATCCTAAAATTTATATAGAACCACAAAATACCCCAAATAGCCCAAGCAACCCTGAACCAAAAGAACAAACCTGGAGGTATCATGGTATTTGACTTCAAAATACACTACAGTGTATATTACAAGGTAACCAAATAAGCACATTACTGACATAAAAAGACATATAGATCAATAGAACAAAATAGAGAACCCAGATGTAAATGCATGTATTTATAGCCAACTCATCTTTGACAAGTGTGCCAAGAACACACGATGAAGAAAAGACATTCTCTTCAATAAATGGTATTGGGAAAACTAGATAACTATATGCAGAAAAATGAAATTAGACCCCTGTCTCTCACTACATACAACAATCAAATCAAAATGGATTAAAGACTTAAATGTAAAACATGAAACTACAAAAATACTAGAAGAAAACATTGGGGAAATGCTCCCGGACATTGTTCTGGGCACAGATTTATCAAAAAGACAGGGAATAATGAATGCTGGTGAGGGTGTGTGGAAAGGGCAGCTCTCATGCACTGTTGCTTTGGGTGTACATTAGTACAGCCACTATATGGAGTATAGCCTGTATGGAGGCTTCTCAAAAAACTTAAAATACAACTACCATATGGTCTCACAATTTCACTACTGCATACATATCCAAAAGAAAGAAAATAAATATATTGAATAGATAACTGTATTCTTATGTTCATTGCAGCACTATTCACAATAGCCAAAATATAGAATCAACCAAAGTGCCCATAGATGGATGCACAGATAAAGAAAATATGGTATACGTACGCAGTGAAATGTTGCTGAGCCATAAAAACGAACGAAATCCTGTTACTTGCAACAATATGGATAGAAGTGGAGTTCATGTGAAATGAGCCAAGCATAGAAAGATAAATATCACATGTTCTCATTCAAATATGGGAGCTAAAAGAGTGGATCTCATGAAGATAGAGAGTAGATTGATGGATACCAGAAGCCAGGAAGGGTAGGAGAGAGGGAGGATAAAGAGTTGAATTAATGGGTATAAATACACAGTTTGATAGAATAAATAAGATCTAGTGTTTGATAGATAACCAACATGACTACAGTTTACAATAACCTATTATATAGTTCAAAAACCAGAAAAGAATAATTAGGATGTTTCTAACATAAAGAAAAGACAAATATCTAAGGTCGTAGATATCATAATTACACTGATTTGATTTGCATACATTATAATAATGTATTAAATTTTTACATGTACTCCATAAATATGTACATATACATCAACTAATAATTTTTTTTAAGAAAGAGAATTTAGAGGCTGAGGCAGGAGGATTGCTTGAGGCCAGGAGTTCGAGATCAGCCTATGCAACATAGCAAGACCCTGTCTCTAAAAGTATGAAGAAAATTAGCCAGGCATGGTGACCCTCACCTGTAGCCTACTCGCAGGAGGATGGCTTGAGCCCACGAGTTCTAGACTGTGGTGAACTCTGATCGCGCCGCTGCACTCAAGCCTGGGAGACAGAGTGAGACTCCATCTCTAAAAAAAAAAAAAAAA
>NW_016107514.1:5871147-5887901 GCF_001604975.1 Cebus imitator | reverse complement strand
AAAAAAAAAAAAAGAAAAAGAAAAAAAAACCTATTATAAATATTAATGAAAAAAATTAATCAAAAGTAGGTCAAAGATAATAATTCTTAGTTTTTAATATTAGATTTATAAATAAATTAAAATATTTTAATTTTGTCCTAGAGAAATTAAGGCATGAGGCAGGAGAGACCTAAGGAGAAACCAGATCACTATAAGATGGAGTTTAGATTTTGTCTTGTGAGCAACAGAGAGGTATTATATTAAAGCAAGGAGGAGCACTAAGGAAGGAGCACATTTCCATCTTAAACTGCTTACTCTGAGCTGTTCTGTGGAGAAAAGACTGGAAAGAGACTAGATTGACAGCAAAGAAAAATAGATTATTGCTGTTATTCAGGTGAAATATAATAATCAGGACTGAAGCAATAAAGTAATCATTATCACCAATTGATATAGATCATCTATTATGCATCAGGAATTATTCTAAGAACTTTATCTATACAAACTCATTTTATCCTTATATTAGTAAACTATTATTACCTTACACGACAACAACAAAAAATAATCTTCCACTTGGTATTAAGTTCAAAACCATAGGGGAATTCTAAGAGCATATGATTTAACAAATACCTTATCAACCTGATTTGGAAGTGGAGATGAAAAATTAGTTAATACCAAAATACAAACAGAATAATCAACTCCTCACTGATTGGAGTTTCAAATTGAAGAGAATGGGTCAAATACGAATAACATTTCTGTCCAAATAGCAGTTAGTATTGATTTATACAACCAGTTATTAACCTGCAAAAGATTCAAGTGGCAAAAATACAAATAACTGACTTAGAAAGGGAAAAATGCATTTTTCCTGATAAGGTATTTGAGGGAAGAGTTAGTTATTGATTTATTTATTTGTACACGTGTTGGCTCCCAGGAAATCTTGTTTCACAAAATGACCAAACAAATTAGGGTACTGTGAAAAATAGGTTAGGTTTTACATATGCTAGGAAGCCTCACAGGTCGTATTTTCTGTCTCAATAACAGCTTCAAATTGCTGGCAATAAAACAAGAGCGAAATGGCTTGTCTCTTACAAAATGTGAGACATTTAAATCTGCATTTGTAAAACTAACCTACAGAACATTCAGACGCTTCATGTGAACTCAAGGAAATGAGAGGATTCCAGTATACTGTTGTCTCTAAGGGCACACTCACCGGTTAACTAATTCCCAATGGAACAGCTTGCTCAGCGGCAGTGAAAAGCATCAGACAGGTATTGAAAGGCTTAATTTTCGGCCGGGTGCGGTGGCTCACGCCTGTAATCCCAGCACTTTGGGAGGCCGAGGCGGGTGGATCACGAGGTCAAGAGATCAAGACCATCCTGGTCAACACGGTGAAACCCCGTCTCTACTAAAAATACAAAAAATTAGCTGGGCATGGTGACATGTGCCTGTACTCCCAGCTACTCAGGAGGCTGAGGCAGGAGAATTGCCTGAACCCAGGAGGCGGAGGTTGCGGTGAGCCGAGATCGCGCCATTGCACTCCAGCCTGGGTAACAAGAGCGAAACTCCATCCCCCCAAAAAAAAAAAAAAAGGCTTAATTTTCATACACAGTATGGTTAAGAAAACACGCAATTTGCTTTACCTTTGGGTAGCTCAACCCAGTGAATTCTGGTAAGAGAGAAGGGAGTGTCTCTAAACAGAGCTGAATCATACCTTTATGAACACATGACATTGATCTGACTTCTTCAGTATGACTTGAAAGGAATGCTATTCTAGACTTCTATTAGGTTAGGTTTTCTCTTTGATATTCCACTAATTAGGCAGAAAGATTTAAATGTACGAGCCAAAGGCACTATCTGCTGCCTCATTACCAGTTGAACAGCCTGTTCCACAGATCAGTTCATGCACTGCAAACCATCCCAATGACAGTCTATCATAGTGTGGTCATTTTCCACCCATTTCTACAGTGGTGACTGCATTAATTGTCTAAAACATTCATCCTCTTCTCTTCATTGAGAACCCCTAAAATATTCTCAACCAGATATCCCTGAAATAAATTACCAAAAATTATATACATCCCCAGTGATAATAATTTTAGAATATTGTATTTCAGTGTGTCCTCTTTAACAATAAGAAGCACTTTTGGGGACGAGATCATAAATACGGCTTTAGAGTATGATCATAATGCTGCTCTATGCTTCTGCCTTCTTAGGTAACTTCACTTGCATTATTAGTGCACCAGATCCAACATTAAACAGTAAATCAATTGGGCTCAACAACAAAATCTGGAAATATTTCAACCCACCAAAAATAACGCAATATGCATTACAATTTCCCTATTGCTATGATAGTAAAAGTCTAAAAAAGTAGGGTTACGTAATAGAAATGGCATAATTTTATTGTTAACAAACTTGGGTTGAAAATCAGATTTTTTCATTAATTGGCATTTTAATCTTGAGAAGCTCACTTCAATCATTAGATCTTGATTTATCACTAACAAAATCTATAATAATTCCCATTAAATTATTGAGGTTTCTTTCTAAAATACATAAAATACCTGGCATGTATTAAGCATTACTACCACTCAGTCTCAGGATTCTGAAGCAACTGCTGTATTGTGAACCTGTAAAGAACTTATAAGCCAAGTAGAAAGCACATTTTTAAAGACAATGAGAAACAACAGAAAATTGTCTCATGTGCCTCCATTAAGGAATGAGTTGACTCCATTTCAGCAGTCTTCAGGAGCGTCAGCTACAGAAAATAAGGATTTTCAGTGAACTGATTACAACTGCAAATAAAAGCCATTCTCCACACTTGCAAAATGTGGACATAAGTATTGCTGCAACTATGTTTATAGTTGTGTCATTCCTTAATCAGAAGAGATTACAAGATACATTATATATGTGATGTCTGGTGATATAAACATGGATAATCAAATAACACCCAAGATTTTGCAAAATATAACCTTTTTCCAAGCAACTAATGATGCTACCAAGTGATTAAGATTCACCAAATATCTTCTACAACACTAAAAACTACTGCTAAAAGGCCAGCACATTTCCTTCAGGTCTTCAGTGAATTAAGACATATTTATACTGATAATAGCATTCCAGCTAAGACACATTAATGCTGTTTTCTCTACGTTAGCCATTTGTGTTCAGTCTATCACAGTTTATAACTCAATGTTTTATGCATAGTAAGTATTCCATAATTACTTTGCAGAAAATGGCAACAATGAACACAAATGCAATTATTTAATCTAACAATGGATGATTTCAATTTAAAGGGTATGATACTATTGAAACATCCATGAGCTTTGATTTGGAGAGGAGTATAGTTTGTTAGGCAAACATCATAGCTTCCATGTTTTGGATACATTTTCCAAGTCTATTTTCACTTCATTTTTGGCTGCAAAAATGTCTAACTCATTTGACCACATAAAAATCCTTGAATTTCTTACACTTGTCCAGCTATTTCTAACATCAAAAACTTGACATTTTATTACTTATGTCACAATGCTATAAAACAGCTGTCGCAATTACTTTCAATGATTTTATATAGTTGAAAACATGAATGAATTTCAAAAGTTGAAATCCGTGTTCCTCATTTGGGCACATAAAGAATGAGCGTGTCTCCCATGATGAACCACCGACAAATGTGCACCAGAACCATCCAGGAAGCATGAGAGACAGCTGCTTTCTTGGCAGCAGAAGTGACAGCATCTGGAGCGTCTGTGTAGGCGGTCTGCACCAAGTGCTCGTTTCTCCCTGTGATGCAACTGAAGTGACTTATCCCTATCACATGAAAAGTGCCACAGTTTATGTCTACATAGACTACAAAGTGACTAGCAATAACCTGTGTTTACCAGCACTTTAAAAGACTACACAACCTTTTTTTACACACACCTTACCCAACAATAAGATTCTCTACCAAAACAGCAGTAGCTTCAACAAAGAGTTTTTTTTTTTTTTTTTCATGTAAGCAAGTAAGTGCTGATACAGTGACTTCATTATCATCTAGGACTCAGCATCCCTCTCATGATTTCTTATACTTTGCTCAGCATGGTTCTCCAACAAATATATCTAAGATCTAAACATCAGGAGACAAGTAGGGTGAAGCAGGGTCAGAGTACAGCTACCCCTTATCTTAAGAAAACTTCCCAGAAACTGTCATACTCTTCCACTTACATCCCTTTGGCCAGACTTTAGGCCTGTGACCATAACTAATTGTAAACGCAGTTTTTATTCCAGTTAACCATGTGCCTCAACAAGAATTGGGAGTTCTAAAAAGGCGGGCAACATTCATCTACACCAGCACCACTAAAATGCCTATAATCTGAGTAGATTCAAGACAAATAATATTTTGAAACTTAGAGGTCATTAGAGCACAGATCTAGAAAGAAAAGAAATCCTGCAGTGCATGGATTTGCTACTGCCTGCCCCATGAATCAATACAACCTGAATACGCAAAGTTCTCTGATAGCATTTCCGGGGTCCTCACTCATTAGAAATTGTTTTCAATTCCATAAGTTTCATAGCCTAAAACAGTCTCCAATCTCAAGTGGCCAGAATCCCTTATGGGATATCATTTGCTCAGATATTCTTCTACTTGGTCAAAGAAATGTTGACACATCAGAATGCCTTTGGTCACCCATTTTGAGATTTACTGTCAAGCAGATGCCAAGGAAACAGAAAAGTTGAGATGGGTGATCAATGGAGTCCCAGAAGAGGAAATTTAGAAATGGGGGCTGACAATAGCGGTCTGACACCTTGCCAGGCACTCACTTTCCCATCCCAACTCTCCATCATCCAAGTTCAGGCCAATTAGTCACTATATACCAGAATATAAGCCAGCCAAGTACAATGACAACCTAAAACACTCATCGGCCAGTGTGGAGAAACAAATGGCTCTGTTCAGGAAAACATGACAGTTTCAATAATACAGTAAGACCAAATGAGGAATACAATTTAATCACTAAGGTACTTGGCAGAAAGCAGAATAAAACATCTTAGCAATCATTCATGTCATATGTTTGAATGATCACAAACTACAAGCTTCCTCCTTTAAGGTGGAAGACAAATATTTTTAAAAAGAGGAGGCATTTTTCATATTAGTCTCTAATACAAAAAGGAATGTTTTTAGCCATTCCAAGGTGGCCTGTTTTTTGTTTTGTTTGCTTGTATTGGGTTTTGCTTTCTTAATGTGACAACACAACTTGGGGGAGGGGGTTCTTCACTACCAGTCTTTGATAGTAATTCCAGCATAATTACCCCACAGGGTAATCACAGTGGTCTTCTGTCTTATGTTAGCACTTCTATATGTAGTGCCATGACTCAGCATCACAACCAGGATTCACAAGGTCTTTCTTGTGAAAACATGTTCTTCTCCAACTATTTGTAAAAGTCTTCTTCTTTTTGTAGACTCTGGTACCCAGCCCCCAAGATGACCCCCAGTGATTCCCAGTTCCTTGTATTCATTTCCCATGTTAGTGCCTTTCATACTGAATGAGAGCTGGTCTATAAAAGTACAACAGAAGTGACAGCATATGACTTTCAGGGCTAGGCTGTATGGCACTGCAGTCTTGTTTTCTCAGATCGCTCACATTGGTGGAACCTGTCATCATACCATAACGATGCTCAACCAGCCCTTTAGGGAGACCTACACAGGGAGAAGAACTGAGATCTCCCTCTAACAATCAGCTTCAACTTTCCAACCATAGGAGTTAACTACCAGGAGAGGGGATCTTCCAGCCTCAGTCAAGCCTTCAGATTGCTGTAGTGCCAAATGATACCTGATTGCTATCACATGACATCCTTGAAGCCAGAACAATCAAGCCAAGCTGCTCCCAAATTCATATCCCCAGGAACAGTGATATGTTTATGTTGTTTTTAAGTCTCTACACACAGTGATAGATAGAAAACAAACGCACACACAATCACACATAACTCACATAACTTCATAGTTTTAACCACTGGCTAATTTCCACACAGGGAAATACATCAACCAGCATGTCCCTTCAATATTCCTTCAAAATACACACACACACACACACACACACACACAAATGTAATCAGACTGATCATTTGACAATAATGAATTAAATTGGACTGCGCACTCCAGCAATGCTAGTATAAGACAATTTAGTGCAACTAATCCCACTGTCATGACTTTCCTCTCAGAAAATATCTCCATAATGTCACATTTTAAAATAGTCACGTTGGTCCAATGAAGCAAGGAGACAATATAAAGTTTGGAAAGATGTAGCCTCCTCCAGCTGACTTTAAAGTTATCAGTCTGTAAAAAATGTCTCTTGTTTGCTTAGACGTCTTTATATATCTGCCACATCTGAGCCACTTAGTTAGATATTGTTTGGGAAAAGGTAATCTATCTTCTCAGCCAGGGATGTGCCCATACTTTTAATTTTTGCTCACTACTGCCACCTCCTGGACGTCTAACACTTTGTAAATATGAGGCCTGACTGTTTCAAATTTCTTGTCTAAAGACTGAGGAAAATCTGTTACTACAACATAATCATGTTCACATTTTAGTTGTTTTAGCTTATTTAAGCAACAAACACTTAGCCCCACATATAATAAAACATGATTACAATATGACTTTGCTAATAATTGAAGCAAAAAAAATGGAGTTTCTGTTCACAGCTTCATTCAAAATATAACTCTTTCTGGAACCAGCTAACATCATCTCAATTCCTGAAAGCACTATTTAAGACAAATGCCTGGGAGGCCAAGGCGGGTGTACTGCCTGAGCTCAGGAGTTCAAAACCAGCCTGGGCAACATGGTGAAGCCCTGTCTCTACCAAAATACAAAAAATTAGCCAGGTGTGGTGGCACTACTGTAATCCCAGCTACTCGGGAGCCTGAGGCAGGAGAATTGCTTAAACCTGGGAGACAGAGGTTGCAGTGAGCCAAGATCATGGCATTGCACTCCAGCCTGGATGACAGAGCAAGACCCCATCTGCAAAAAAATAATAAAATAAAATAAATGCATCAGGCTTAATCTACTAACACAAAATGGGGAGAAAAACAAACCAAATCATTTTCAATAACAAAGTTAAATTATCCCAGCATAAAAATATGTATTGTAGTGGTTTAAGGGAAACACACACACACATACCCCTTCAGATATTCTGAAAGTTAAAACTCAACAAATAAAAAATATTATTAACGTTTTACAACATCAATGTCATACTGTCTTTGTACTTCTAAACAAATACTGTGATTCTTTTTCTGGTCAAATGTATATCTTCTTAGGATTACCTTACCTTGTTTACTGTGATACCTCTTGTCTTCAAAATATATATCTGTATCTCTGATTAGATTTATATTTTACCCACTTTTACTGTCATTTTCCCTATTTTTTTATATATGCATTTGAATCACTTCTCACTTTAGGTTGTGGATTTATTTGTGAAGACAGGACCTCCTTATTTATTATTTATTTATTTATTGAGATGGAGTTTCTCCCTTGTTGCCCAGGCTGGAGTGCAGTGGTGCAAACTCAGCTCACTGAAACCACTGCCTCCTGGGTTCAAGTGATTCTCCTGCCTCAGCCTCCTGAGTAGCTGGGATTACAGGTGCAAGCCACCACATCAGGCTAATTCTGTATTTTTAGTAGAGATGGGTTTTCACCATGTTGGTCAGGCTGGTCTCAAACTCCTGGCCTCAGGTGATCTACCCGCCTCAGCCTCCCAAAGTGCTGGGATTATAGGCATGAGCCACCGTGCCCCGCTTTAGGATCTCCTTCTGTGAATTCCACAACAATTTCTAGAAAGTAGGGAGATGGGAGAAGGTTTATTAACATGTAAAGAGAACTTGTAAAAACAATACATTCAAAACTGAGATGAATAGTCACTTGTCTTCTGATTGGTTCATAATTCCCTCTTTTGTTTCTGCATGCAGATTCTGAGAAAAGCCATATTTCAAAAATATCTGAGTCTGCAGTTTATTTACACAAGTGAAAATGTTGACAACTCCCTACTAGACATGTTCATCAGTACATCACCATGAATATCATTCTTATTTGGCATGCTTCCTCCTCAATCATCTCACCAAAAACAGATATGTTTGTGTGTGTTTGTATGTGTGCATGTATGTGTAGAAATTGAAAGAGAGAGAATTTTCTAAGTACGACTTATGGAATACAAATGTTGGTAGTTGTTAAAGTTCTATTTCAATTTTTTAACATTATTTAACTGTTCTTATCAAATATTTAAGAAACAATGCTATGCATGGTTAAGACAATCTGAAAGCAGGAAAAACCATTCCCAGTGGTTTCCAGTGATCAGCAACAGCTCTCAGAAATTGTCTTTAACAAAGTAACAGCAAATAGTTGAGAGCAAACATTTTATGGCACAAATGTAAACTCTAGGCCCTTCTTAAATTCATTCTTGTCCACCCTGGAATGCCCTTCTCCTGTCTTGATCTACGGGGTCAGGTTCATTCCAACAAGACTAAAATATAGTATCGCAATAAAGAAAAATATTCACAGTGCCACATCCTTCAACTATTCAATGTCCAGGGACTCGGACAGACTACATCTAAAACAGATGCTTACCCAGGGTGAGGAGGGGAGAATGCACAGTGGGATTGACAGGGAGCCAGCCTGTGAACCATATGCAAATGGAACAGCTAAAGACAAGCTCGCCTGTTCCTTCCTCTCTCTCATCCTCTCCAACTAGCAGCATAGCTGTCAGTGCTCCCCAGCTGCTTCTATGCCAACCAGAGAATGCCATCTAGATGACTTGGCCTATTTTTTTCTTTCTGCCTCCCCATCATGTGAGGAGCAGACACCCCAAGCATTTAACTTTTCTATTCATCCATTCACCATCTCACACTGTTTATTTAATTTCAGCAATGTGCATGTGAAAAATTGTTAATTTATGTTTTGTTGTTTGTTTTGTTTTGTTTTGGAGAAAGAGTCTCGCTGTGTCGCCCAGCCTGGCATGCAGTGGCATGATCTCAACTCACTGCCACTTCCACCTCCTGGGTTCAGGCAATTCTCCCTGCCTCAGCCTCCTGAGTGGCTGGGATTACAGGTGCCCACCACCATACCCAGCTAATTTTTTTTTTTTGTATTTTGTGGTAGAGACAGGTTGTGCCCATATTAGCCAGGCTGGTCTTGAACTCCTGACCTCAGGTGATCCACCCACCTCAGCCTCCCAAAGTGCTGGGATTACAGGCATGAGCCACCTTGCCCAGCCCCGTTTATGTTCTTCAAAGTCAAGAGGGGTTGTTGGGCTTGCTCACATATTTCAGTGCTCCTTTCTAGTAACAGTATGAGTTATCTGGTTTGATGGATTCTTCTGAGCCACCATCTTTGACATATAAAATGTCATATAGAGACTTCAAATCTTAAGACTGAGTTGTTTAGAAGGGCAAAAATGCACCTTCCCAGGGGGTTGTAGTTCTTGATGATTAATGCTTGTAAAAAAATAATAGGTACTATTATAAAGAAAATATCAAATGAAAAAATGTAGCTTTCCGCATGTATTACTGAAATTTTATTTTTATTCTAGCTGCCCCTCTAATTCTTCTTTACCATTCCCCACCCCATCAAGGAAAGCCTTGAAATGGGGAGAGTGAAAAAAACAAAATGATAAAATGATTCTTTCTTTTGTTTAGTCCAAATAATAATTACATCCCACTTACTTCCCACAATAAAAAATCAACACACATACATGCACACACACACACACACGCACACACACACACACAGATGCTTTGTTTCTACTTAAGGCTTTCTGAAGAAAATGGTGCAGGGACTAAAAGAAAAGAAAGAAGGCTTATGAGGGTAGAGGCATTAGTACATAACTGGATGTGCTGCATCTACTTACTCCAAAGAAGGAGCAGGCATCATTTCCAGAGAACACCCACTCCCCCTTTTGCATTAATTGTTGCATCATTATAAAAGAATACCTGAGACTAGGTAACTTACAAAGAAAAGAGATGTAATTTTCTCATGGTTCTGCAGGCTCTACAGAAAGCATGGTGCCTGCATCTGCTTCTAGTGAGGGCCTCAGGAAATTTACAGTCATGGCAAAAGGTGAGGGGAAGCCAGCACGTGACATGGGAAGAGCAGGAGCAGGAGAGATAGCAGGGAAGTGCCACACACTTTTAAACAACAAGATCTCAGATGAACTCACTCATCACCGATGTGATGGTGCTAAGTCATTCATGGGAATTATGTCCCCATGATTCAAACATCTCCCACCAGGCGCCACCCATAACACTGGAGATTATATTTCAACATGAGATTTGAAGGGAACACATATCCGAACCATATCACCTTGTTACCTTCTACTGCATTTTTAATAGATTTTGGTTTTTAGGGCAATTTTAAGTTCACAGCAAAAATGAGCACAAGGTACAAAGATTTTTATGTATTCTTGTCTTAGTTTTATGTTGCTATAACAGCATATTACAAATTGAGCAGTAAGGTATTGGGGCCATGGATCTAAATGCTGGAAAGTCTAAGAGCATGACACTGGTATCTGGTCAGCCTCCAAGGAGGGCGTCGTTTCATGGCAGAACACAGAAGGACAAGTGAGTGTGAGACAGAGAGAGGATGGCTACTGAACTTCATGGCTTTGTCAGGAACCCACTCCTGTGACAGCTACCCACTCCCACAATAATACCATTAATCTATTCATGAAGGCAAAACCCTCATGACCTAACTACCTCCTAAAGGTCCCATCTCTTAATACTGTTACCATGGTAATTCAATTTCAGCATGCGCTTTGGGGAGACATTCAGACCATGGAAAGCCCCAGCCCCTATACTTCTGTATAGCTGAAAAATGACAAGGTCTCAAAAGTATATAAACTAAACATATATTCAGTAATTATAGTTTCAATATTTTAACTTACTTAGAAATAACGCAAACATTTAATGAATATGTTATTTAATATAGCATTAACTTTAATGTTTCAAGTTACTAAAAAAGCTTTTGAAACTACTGTAAATAGATATTTCTTATAAAACATAATTCTTTTTGAAAGTTTATAAACCTTTATTTCACATACCTTTACCTAATTCACTCTTTTTTGTTTTTGTTTCTGTTTTTTGTTTTTTGAGACAGTCTCGCTCTGTTGCCAAGTGCCAGGCTGGAGTGCAGCAGGCGATCTCTGCTCACTGCAACCTCCACCTCCCCAGTTCAGCAATTCTCCTGCCTCAGCCTCTCAAGTAGCTGGGACTACAGGCGTGCACCACCACTCCCAGCTAATTTTAGTATTTTAGTAGAGACAAGATTTCACCATGATGGCCAAGATGGTCTCGTTCTCTTGAGCTTGTGATCTGCCCTCCTCAACAACCCAAAGTGCTGGGATTACAGGCATGAGCCACCGCGCCCAGCCAATTTACTCATTTTTTAACAATTATTCTTGCATAGCTTATGAAAAATTTCACAAAACATTAAACCATCTGGACACAGTGTTTCACACCTATAATCCCAGCACTTTGGGAGGCCAAGGAAGGTTTCACTTGAGGTCAGGAGTTTGAGACCAGCCTGGTCGGCATGGCAAAACCTCATCTCTACTAAAAATACAAAAATTAGCCAGACATGGTGGTGCATGCCTGTAATCCCAGCTACTCTGGAAGCTAAGACACAGGAATCACTTGAACCTGGGATGTGGATGCTGCAGTGAGCCAAGATGGCACCACTGTACTCCATCCTGGGCAACAGGGCAAGACTCTATCATAAATAAATAAATAACAAAGCTAGCTATTAATGAGTCCGGGAAGTGTCACCCCAAAATATGCTACTTTGGTATATTATTTTAAGCTGTCTAACCCAGTCAGGTACCTGAAGCCTCCTTGCAGGACCCAGTCTAGTTTCTGTCATGACTTCCAATCCCAGTCTGGATCAAAAAGGCTCAAGTAAATTCACAGAACTTGACACAAACTGTGGAGTTCATATATGAGAAGGACTTACCAGTGATGACCTCCAAATGAAGAGCAAAAAGCAGTGAGTACAAGGGGCTCAACAGGATACTCATGCCTGTTTGCTCCCAGCTCCCAGAGGTCATCAGGTGGTGAGGGGGTGAGGGAGTCTCCTTTGGACCCCACTTTTGACACCAGATCTGAGAAAAGAAAAATTTAGACAGGATAAATTTAATAGAGTTTACAGTATTTGAGAAAACAATGATTTACAAATTGGGCAGCCCTCAGAACAGGAGGAGGTTCAGAGAGCTATCCTCTGCAACGTTGACAGTGAGTACTTATAGATAGGAAACGGCTGGTCAGGTGCAGTGGCTCACACCTATAATCCCAGCACTTTGGGAGGCTGAGACAGGCCAGGAGTTCACAACCAGGCTGGACAACATAGCAAAACCGCGTCTCTACCAAAAATACAAAATAACAGCCTCCACGTTGGCATGTGTCTGTAGTCCCAGCTACTCAGGAGGCTGAGGCACAAAAATAGCTTGAACCCAGGAGGTGGAGGTTGCAGTGAACTAAGATTCCACAACTATACTCCAGCCTGAGTGGCAAAGCAAGACTGTCTCAAAAAATAAAAATAAAAAATAGGAAACAGCTGAAGAAAGCAGGAACAGGGAACAAAAAGTGAATTAATCATTTCAAAGATACTTTCCTTATATGGTTAAAGCAGAGGAGACTTTCTTATCATTCCAGTTCAGGTTGACTGGGCCCCTTCTGATGGGTTGCTATGAATTTCCTTTCTTTTTGGGGAGGTGGGGAGGGGATAACCGTCTCATTTTAAAGTACAGTTTGTTACACGGCACCTAGCATGAGTGATTCCATTCAGGTTTAACCTGGTCTATTGGGGTCTAGGGCAGGAGTTTACTTCAAAACAATAACCTCCCCCAAATTTTATTTAACATTACTGAACAACTTTCTAATTATTCATTTGACTTCTGGGTATATTGATTTCAGGCATGAGAAAAGTTTTCTGAATTGCAAGCGCCACCATCCTACACTAGAAAATAACATTTCATTGTAAATTCACAAACTGTCAGTCTAGATTATCTACTTCAGTCTCTTTTGAGTTTAATTGATATTAGCTTTCCCAAGCCCAGCAAACACTGAATACTGAATAATTCAGAAGTGGCCTGAACCACAGTAAACTCAGCAGTAGATTAGGTCTTTTGGTAGTCATCTTGTCTTCTCTTGGTAACATTCAATCCTTCTCTTACTGCCCCTATGCCTTACCCCTCTTCTATTTATAATGGTTGTCAGTGTTGAGTAAATATGTTTAATTTCCATTTGAAGATAAAATAATTCTCAACTGAAAACAATGCTTTCCTTCTATTTTTCAGTTATCTTGGCATGGGGAGAGGGGCAATAATTCTCAAGGCAAAGTGTCTCAAATAAATTAAAATGTAACATATTTTAAAACCAAAAAGATAAGAGATGTGTCATAAAACGAACACTATAGGAGAAAATTCCAATTATCTCAGAGGTGTGGGCAATAATCCTCAAAGCAAAATTAAGTGTAAACATTTCAAAAATAAGGAAGTAAAAGATATAGCCCAAAGTGAATTATATAGGAAAGAGTATTTTTCACAAGAGTTACTATGAAACAGGGTATAAAGAACTCTTTGGTATTGTGCTTGCCTATTGGAAATTTACTAAATTTAAGATAAATGGCCTAGAAAATTGAACCAGATGGAATCCATTCGAGTGGACTATTCAAGATAGAGAACTACATCACAAATCCTTTGGAAAATAATGGAATTCAAGTGCAGCACTAATCCAGTAAGAATTTTTAAGAGTCAATATCAGCTACTTAACACTGATAGCAGCAAAGCCATTACTGTTGACTCTACTTTCATTACTCAAAAGTATTGCTTTGCTATTAAACTATAGCTTTAGGGGATATTTAGACCTTTTACTTCTAAGCATCTCTCACAATTTATTCTATCTGGAAGATTGGCATCGAGCATAATTTAAAATCTGCAGGCTCCATTCTCTCCTGGTACAGAAGCATAACTCCCATTAACGCTAATGAAAGCTATCTGTACATCTCAAGCACTGTACCTCTCATAAGTGTTTAAGAACCACAATGTTTTATGCCCTTTGAGAAAAGCAGCATTAGAGAGAATCTGTACAACTTAACACAGTTAAAACGCAAAGTGTGAATTGTATTCCAAATGACGAGGTTTCTTAAAAAGTGTGTCAAGTTTCCATCAAAAAAGAGCAGAGCTCTCACACACCCACTGGAAAAAAAGAATTTCCAACTTTAAACATACACAAAGGACAAGAAATACTTCTATTTTCAGAAAGAAACTTTAGAGTCTGTGATGCTGCTTTTTTTAATGTGAGGGGAGAGAGGAATATTTATGTTCTAAGTGTTTTTTTATACTGCTTTACATACAGGGTACCTCTTTTGCCTAAGTTTAGAAACTCATCAAGTCTTAGGCAAACTATATACCTCCTGTAGCTTATTAGAAAGTTGGATTTTTTTTTTTTTTGTAATTTCATTACTAAAAGCCAGTCATTTTCCATCTCATTTGCACTTAACTGCTACTTTTATTATTTTTGTGTTTCTGGACAGAGTGCTGCTGGGTTTCTCCACAGAATATCCTCAAATCAAACACCCAGCAGCCTGCAGCGGCTCCTCTAACAGCATCATCTTAGAACTTCTTCTGCACATTCTTCTGTCTAGTTTGTGAGTTTGCTTGGAATATCAAAACTCCTAGATTGCTGTAAGAATGAGTCAGTCTCCCATCCTCCTCCCTTAATGAAATAAATGAGATATTTAATGCTTTTCTAAAAACACAAATAATCCTGAGGAAGATTAAAGGAATCCATCATATTTTGGAATCAAAGGGCTGTTCCAAAAACCGGGATTGTTTCCAAGTTTTGACGTGGGGGAAAATTTGGTCATCACAACATTATCACTAAGGCTGTATGCTGCACAAAACATTGATATAAAGCAACATCACTGCTGACTAAACACTATTAGCATATTCAGTTGGAAACACAAATGTAAACACAGATTTTTCAATGTTTGCATCAAGTACAATTACAATATTCATCTTTGCACAGGAGTGAGTAAATAGAGACTCAAAGACAGCAGAAAAGATAGCATGCACATTGAAAAATGTGTAAATGAATGTTTAAAGTGGCTTAGAAGGTCTTATTTATCTTTAAAATAAACAACTAGTTAAGTCCTCGTTTTTTGTTGTTTGATTTTGTTAACAGCTTGTAGCTATTATGGGCTTGTCATCTGCCAAATGGAATGTGGCTGAGAGCATATGTTTAATAAAATGAGTGTGAGCACACACACACATACACACAAAATTAAAGCAATGCCACAGTTTTCTTTTAAAATGGCAAGATGCAAGGCGCTTTGGGAATTGAGGCACCTCTCTGTTTTAACTCTCTACAGTATGTTCAGGCACTTGGAGTCTGAGTACACTTTGGCAAAGGAAAATAAGGATGCCTTATGTAAGAACTGACAAGTAGGCCAAAGCAGTTACTTTTGTTTGTCCAGAATTGTTTTCCTTGTCTTTTTCCTGGCTTTTAATTTCATACATTTTCAGGATGCCAGAAACTCAAGAAAGTTGTATGTAATTAGTCTTCCCTGCATGGACAGTACCAAGCTCAGAATCCCTTTATAATATACTTCCACAACCATTCACACCCAAGTATAGGTATTTTGTGAATATAGCTTCATCTTAATCTTCCCTCCCCTAAATTCATAATTTGTTTACTATAATTTCATTATATGTATTGTTGTAAGCCACCTCACATTTTCCATGAAGTAAGATTGGCTATAAATAAATAAATTTCGGCTGGGTATGGTGGCTCACCTGAGCCTGTAATCCCAGCACTTTGGGAGGCCATAGCAGGCGGATCACCTGAGGTCAGGAGTTTGAGACCAGCCTAGCCAATAGGGTGAAAAGCGGTTTCCACTAAAAATACAAAAATTAGCTGGGTGTGGTGGTGCGCTCCCAGAGGCTGAGGCAGGAAAATCACTTGAACCCAGGAGGCAGATCACTGCATTGCACTCCAGCTGGAGCAGCAGAGTGAGGCTGGAGTGCAGCCTCCAACTCAAAATAAATAAATCTCATCCATCTCAAAACAAATAAATAAAATTCCATTGTGCATTTGAGTTTATGGAAAAACATATTAAGATAATGTTAAAGTCCATGTTTACATTAGACTGAAGTTATTCTTTATCCTATGCTCTGTAGGCATCAAGGATAGAACACCAGAATGAGAAAGAGCCTGGGAGTCAGAAATCTGAATTCATATCCACATTTCCTTTATGAGAAAAGAAAAACAGCCCAGAGTAGTTAGAGTACATGAGATAAACAAAATGTATCAGTCTCAGATAGACAGCAGTGTGAGACTTCAGTCCTGTGAGAGGAAGGCGGTGGCCACCATGCCCTGGGGCAGTTGTTGAAAGGTATTTTGTTCTTGACTAACTACTTTACCCATTATCTTCCTGTTCTTGGAATTTGTGATACAAAGAGCAATGTAGAGCAAATCAATAGTTTATGTTGTTTTAATGTAAATTCTTGGTAAACAATTTAGAAGCTGCCATTTCTTTTTTTTTTTTTTTTTTTTTCCTTTAAAAACTCAATTGTAACTGATGCTTCTCAGAATGTACATTCAGGGCAACTTGAATCGATGCTCCCAGGTGGCCATCCTCTACACTTAATCATAACTTCTGAATTTTGTCATTTAAGATTGACTTTACTACCTAATAATATAGTAATTATTTCTCATATACCAAAACCTTGTGCTTCAATTACTTAGTTGAAATAGATAAGGAGTTTTCTTTTTTTTTTTTTTTT
>NW_016107514.1:5856341-5871077 GCF_001604975.1 Cebus imitator | reverse complement strand
CTCCTGAGTAGCTGGGATTACAGGCACGCACCACCATGCCCAGCTAATTTTTTGTATTTTTAGTAGAGACGGGGTTTCACCATGTTGACCAGGATGGTCTCGATCCCTTGACCTCGTGATCCACCCACCTCGGCCTCCCAAAGTGCTGGGATTACAGGCTTGAGCCACCGCGCCCGGCACAGAGTTTTCTATTTTTTAGCAATAGAACCATTTATTTCATGGAAAAGTTCGTCTAGAACCAATATTCAAAAGAATCAAAACCAAGGTGGCTTAAGTTGAAGCTGGATGGAGCACGATGCTCCTTCTCTACTACCCTCATCTTTACCATCACCTCATCCAGTACCTCTTTGTGATATTGTAACCAAATGCAGGTCCCATCACTGGCTGCTTGCACAGTCCAGTTAACAAGAGCAAGATCTGTAGAAAGAAAGTGACTTTATTCCAGAGCTTGCTGAGAGGACGTAGTACAGTCTCCTGCCTTGAGGGTACCACTTCAGATTGCAGAGCAGAAAGCTGGGGCTTTTAAAGGGGGCTGGAGGGGCTTGGTGTAAATGGCAAGGAGGTGTGGGGTCCATGTGACATGCTTTGGATATCTTATCTATCAAGCGGTCTGACTGGCATGATCGTGGGCAGAGCTGAGTTGTAAATTGAGGCAATTTCTTGACAGGAGTTTCAGAGGCGCCTGGTTTGCTTCAAGGTTTAGTCTCTAGAACTTCTAAGTAAACACACAGTTAGATAAGCTTGCTGTGTAGGGAGTGTCTGTTGGAGAAAAGGTAAATGTTATAATTGCATTCCTAAAGAACTAAGTAGAAGGTGGGGGATGAAATGTTAAAAATAATGTTTTCCCTTTTAAAAATGGGGTACTTGGTTACAAAATTGTGAAACACATGTTTGGTTTTCCCTCCCCGCTTCCTAACATACAGTTCCTGAAATCCACGGAATCTCTGGAGCACTGTGTCTTTGACAGGCTAATGAGATGACCAGTGACTGGGAGCTCCAAGATAGCTTCGGCATGGGGATTGGGCATCAGAGAGGCTAAGGCATGATTACAAGGTGGGAAGAAGGATTGAAGGTTAAGTGGATCACCAACGACTAATGACTTAATCAATCATGCCTATGTAATGCAGCTTCTATAAAAACCCAACAGAATTGGGTTAAGGGAGCTTGTGGATCAGCAAATACATGGAGGCGTTGGAGACAGTGAAGCACCAGGAAAGGGCACAGAAGCTCTGGGCTCCTTCCCACACGCTTTCCCCCATGCATCCCTTCAATCTGGCTGTCCCTTTGTATCCTTTATAATAATCTTTACAATAAACTGGCAAAAGTATTAAAAATGTAGACTAAACTCTGATCTTTTGATTTTCTCTTGCCCAAATTTCTATCTAAGAGGCCTAGGACGTCACATCGTATAAACCATAAAATCTCATTAGAGAGGTTTTTATTAACCCAGAATAACGTGACTTACTTTCCAACCTGACTCTAGTAAAGCATCACGTGACAGATAGCAGACTCTGAATGAAATCAAATTATTTTTGTTAAGCGTGCTCTGAATGAAGAGACCACCTTAACAGGCTGTCTGTGAGCAACAAGTCTGTTTATTCATCTGGGTGTGGGCGGGCTGAGTCCGAAAAGGGGGTCAGCAGAGGGTGAAGGGAGGTAAGACAGGGGATGCTTTTATAGGTTTGGGGTAGGCAGTAAAAAGATACAGAAGTTACAGTTTGGGGTTTTTGCAAGCTGGGAGGCTGTTGCTGGGAGTGGTGGGTGTCACAAAGTCCAGAGTTACAAGGTTGGGTCATCAGTTAAGGCAGGAACAGTTGAGGCAGGAACAATGGTACAATGTCGAAAGGTCGGTTAATTGGGCTTTGCAGGAGCTAGCCATTCTTCTTACCTCAGACTTCCTGGCTCCAGGAAGCCATCCAGAGGTGTACATGTGGGTCATGGGGGTTGCCATGGCTCAACTAGGGTATGGCCTATGGTGCAGCTGTTCAAAGAACCTTACAATTTTACTCCTCAATATATTTCTTTGACATAATTTGGAAAGGCTGCCAGCCGCAGGGCCAACAGACTAAAATGGCCCCACAGAGCTGGCCTTTGTAGGGAAAATTTGCATCTCTAGAGAATCTCCATTAAAGTGGCCAGGTCATTTCTTTCCAGGCCAGGGGTGTCTAATCTTTTGGCTTTGTTACCAGTGGAAGGTATCTGGGTTACTAATAGCAAATCTCTATGGCTCTGCAGCAACCTCAATTCTTGTCTCCTCAGAAGGAAGAGCTAACTGAGGGGCATAAGGCACAAAAAGAGACCAGGGCAAGTTTCAGGGCAGGAGTGGAAGTTTATTTAAGAAGGCTTTAGAGCAGGAAAGAAAGGAAAGTATCCTTGGAAGAGACCCAAGTGGGCATATGAAAATCAAGTGCAATGTTTGACCTTGATCCTAGGACTTTATAGGCTGGCTCCTTTCCTGTGATACTTCCCTTAGGGTGGGCTCCCAGTATGCACAATGCCTTTCTTATTCTTAAGAGCTGAGCACATGCAGTGTGTTTAGGAAGCTTTATGCATATTATTTGTCTGAGGCTTTCTTTCCTTAAGCAGTGGAATACCCCAGAAGGTCATATTGTCTCTTAATGTGCAAGCCTGGGAAGTTGCTTCTCCCTGGCATCTGCATTTAATTAACACTTTAGTGTAACCCGTGTGGACCATCAGGACACAGCCTTACCCTGACACTGACCGCAAATTCGTCACTTTTAGAGAGGCAATGTGATAACTGCCAAACCATCACCCAGCATTCCTGGTGGGTGAGGGAGAGTACCCTCCTTCCCCACTCACCCTGTCTAACTACCTATAACAGCTTCCCTGCACAACAACGGAAGAAGAATTGTCCTGGGCCACACATGAAATACGCTGACACCAACGATAGCTGATGAACTAAAAAAATTAAAAATTGCAAAAAAGCTCATGTTTTAAGAAACTTTACAAATTTGTGTTGGGCCTCATTCAAAGCCATCCTGGGCTACACGCAGCCCACAGGCTCAGGTTGGACAAGCCTGTTATAGGCCTTTCCTTGATCTAGGAGAGATTAACTGAGAGCCTGACATCTTTTAAGATCTGAAAACAGACAACATTTATTCTCCCTGAGCACTGCTACTTTTTTTTCTTTTGAGACAGAGTCTCGCTCCGTTGCCCAGGCTGCAGTGCAGTGGCATGGTCTCAGCTCACTGCAACCTCCACCTCCCAGTTTCAAGCGATTCTCCTGCCTCAGCCTCCCAAGTAGCTGAAATTACAGGCATCTGCCACCACACCTGGCTAATTTTTTGTATTTTTACTAGAGACAGGGGTTTCAACATGTTGGCCAGGCTGGTCTTGAACTCCCGACCTCATGATCCACCTGACTTCATCTCCCAAAGTGTTGGGATTACAGGTGTGAGCCACCGCATCCAGCCAGGACTGCTACTTTTGAGGCTTCATTTATATAACAAGAACCTTTGCCTCCACAACCTGCTTATCTCAACTCCAGCTTTCTTTCCACTGATTTCAAGTCTTGAGACAACAGCTTAACATTCTCAACCAACTGTTGACTAAAGAACCTCTAAAACCCCCCTTGGACTTGTAAGTCCCCTCTTGGAGATGTCCCACCTTTTCAGGCCAAACCAATGCATACCTCCCACATACTGATTTATTATTTTATCTGCAATGCCTGTCTCCCCGAAATGAACTCTAACCCAACTGTCTCAGGCAACTTTCTCAGGACCACTTGAGATTCTGTAACCCCAAGCCTCAGTCACTTATATTGGCTCAGAATAAACGTTTTAAAATATATTTTGGCAGAAGTTGTTTTTTTCCATCGAGTGTTTCCCTGAGCTGTGAGCTGCTTTAGCAAATTAATCAAATCTTGGGAGGGGATTGTGGGAACCCTGATTTGCAGCTGGCCAGTCAGAGGCACAGGCCACATCCTGGGTCTTGTGATTGGCATCTGAAGTGGGGGGACAATCTTGTAGGACCATCTTCAAGCTGGGACAAAGTGCATCTCCTGCCTTTAGACTCAGATGCACACTGGAACTTACACCATCATCTCCCCTTGCTCTGGACTTCTCAGCCTCCATCATGATGTGAACCAATTCCTTATAATGTATGTAAAATATAGTCTACAAGTATACATTTATTCATAGTTATTATCAATATATTATTGCACAGATTATATCAAATATATTATTTTAGATTTTATATAAATAACATAAAATATCTTATAGACATTATTTATTTAAAGCTATATTATTTTATATAATATAAACAAATATATACACATCTTATTGGTTCTGTTCTCTGGAGTATCCCAAAAAATACACTGAGGTTATTTACAATTGCACTCTGGATTTTTCAGCTAAATTTGTACCAAGTGTTCTAAAAAAGGAAGCTTTGTCTTTTTATTCATTGGATCTCAGACATTCAGAATGTTGGTCTTGAGATCATTTATATGAAAATGCTTAGTAAACTAAAAGTCCTTTGTCAACATCATTGTTTTTTGTGTATCCTTAGTAGCAATTTCTTTTAAATATTCTAATGAGGAATTTTAAAAAATATTCTAATGAAGAAAATAGTAGCTAAAAATTAAAACTAATTTGCTTTTCTAATATTATACAAGATGATAAATGTTTCACATAGAAACCTACTCAAATTATTGTGACTACACTAATCAATTAGCTGAAGAATTATCAAATCTCCATCATAATTTATAACATATAAACAAGGCCCTGAGTTGTAGGGGATGAAGACCACACCTAAAACTAAAATACTTGGTACTCCCAGCCAACGTGTCCTTAGCATATTTCCCAGGAAATGACTCAATTTGGTCCATTCAAGACTGAGAAATTCATGAACAAAACATGAGGAAATCGCAGGACACCAACAATACTTGCGGTGATTTTAAAGATATGTTACACATTCTTTGACACTCTTTCCTTCAAGAAGTGGAGCCTAATTTTCTTCCCCTTTAATGTGGGTAGACTTAGTAACATATGTCTAATGAATAGAATACAGCTGAGGTAAGGGTATATCACTTCCAAGATTCGTTCTAGAAAGATTAAATCTTTTTATAAATTGATTCAGTCTCTCTCTCTCTCTCTGACTCTCTCCTGCATATATCACTCACTATGGGTGAAGCCAGCTGCCATGTTGCTTGAGCTACCTCAGAGAAAGAGACGCACTTAGTGAAGAACTGAAGTCTCCTGATAACAACCACGTGAGTGAGCTTGGAAGTGCGTTCTTCAATCCCTTCAAATGACTACAACTCCAGCTAACATCTTGACTGAAACCACATGGGAGACAGTAAGTCAGAAGTTGCTACCTATGACACTCTGATTCCTGATCTTCGGAACGGTCTAAGATAATAAATGTTTATTGCCTTAACCTACTAAATTTAGGGTCACTTATTGCATGACAATAGATAATGAATATAATTATATAAGTCTTCAGCTGCTCCTGGATTTGGGTAAAATATTTCAGGTTTAATAAGTTTTCCATCACATTGTTGTACCTGAGCGAGTCAAGGAATGCGCCACCCTCTGAGAATGAATTATGAGTCCTTTATTAAGCCGGCGACCGAGAGTGGCTAACGCCCAAAATTCTCTCAGCCCCGAAGAAAAAATTAGTTGGTCTTTTATACACTAGTTTTAACAGGAAGGTGGGACGTAGTTGAAACAAAGTTTTCACGAAGGCAGAGTAACCAAAAAGTTAAAAAGAAAAACTGATACATAAGAAATGAAACAGTGCCAGATGTGAGGAGTACAGCTATCATGAAAGACATGCAACTTACAGATAAGGAGGGCTCTAGGCGATCACTGCAGCTGCATTTCCAGGCTCTGCTGATGCCACTTTACTCGGCCTCTTATCAACAGAGGCATTTCTGGGTGGCCAGAGTCAGCCTGACCTTGCTTTATACTTTAGTTACATCTTAATGGGGAGAAGGTTACTGTAAGGCCGGTTGCCTCGCCAGGAGCTCAGACACGCCCATCCCTCTCCATGCCTGAAAATTACGTCACCACTCAGCATCTAGCTTTGCCACGCCCACCTCTGCACTCAACACTAAACTCTGCACTCGGCACCTAGCCTGCCATTGGAAAACCCCCGCCAAAATTTAAAAGAAGCTCTGCCAAAACTTGCCCAATAGTGCATTGCCCCGTCCAGCCCGCTCACTGGAAATCCTGCCTACCTACCTATAGCAGCTTGCCATGTTCACGTCCTGTTTCTCCACAGCCAATCAGAGAGCCTTCCCTCCCTATATAACCCCACGCCTGAGAGGAGTCAGGCGTGACTTCTTTGGCTCCCTTTCCCTGGACCATAGAACCTGGCCCGGGAGCTGAATAAATTGGCATCTAATTGTTCTCATGCAGGCCTCAGTTTCCTCATTTTAAACTCTGCAATAAACCTTACAGAGAATAAACCTTACAGTTACTAAAATGCAGACGCCAAGATGGAGTCTGTCTGGCTCAAAAAGGCTAACATAAATCCTGAACAGCTTTTAGTCAGGAAAAGAAGAGTTCGTTTTAGCTGGCAAAAAGCAGGGTATCACAACATTTAAAATACCTTTATTCTCACAAATATCAAATAGTTTAGAAATGAACTCTTATTTTTAAGATTTTACCTGTCTCTCTTTGAATTAATAGGTACAGCAAAATATTCCTAGTGCCATTAAGACTTAACACACGGGCAGGAAGTATTCTTAGCCACAATATAACTTAACACAGGAACAGGATATTATTGGAGGGTTTCAATTCTCAGCCTCTGGAGTGAACACAATATAAGGTGGCCCCCATGATGCCTGCTTCCTGATAGTCTTGCCTTGTGATCCATGATTTGCTCCTAACCAGTTGAATACTGCAAAGGTGAGGGGATAAGAATATAATATTGCTGGCCAGGCACAGTGGCTCACGTCTATAATCCTAGCACTTTAGGAGGATGAGGCCAGAGGATCACCTGAGGTCAGGAGTTTGAGACAGGCCTGGTCAATATGGTGAAACCCCGTTTCTACTGAAAATACAAAAAATTAGCTGGGTATGGCGGTGCACCCCTGTAGCCCCAGCTACTCAGGAGGCTGAGGCAGGAGAATTGCTTGAACCTGGGAGGTGGAGGTTGCAGCAAGCCGAAATCATGCCACTGCAATCCAGCCCAGGCAACAGTGCGAGACTCCATCTCAATACATAAACAAATAAATAAATAATAATTGGCCATTAAAAAAAAAAGTGTAGCATTCCTCTTGCTAAATTTTATCTCTTGTTAACTTTAAGGAAAAAGGCAGCTTTGGTTGAGAAGGCTCTATGACAAGGCACTATAGTCTCCAGCTGATAGCCAGCAAGAAACTGAGGTCCTTAGTCAAGCTACCAACAAGAAGCTGAATGCTGCCAATAAGCCTGTGCACTTAGAAGCAGATCTTTCCACAACTGGACATCAGATGAGACTGTAGCCTAAGCCAAAATTATGATTATAATGCTATGAGGCCCTGAAGCAGGAGACTCAGCTAAGTCACTCCTAAATTTCTGAGACCTCACAGAAATCATGAGATCATAAATGTGTGTAATTTTAAGCCTCTAAATTGTGGTAATATTGGTACACAGTAGCAGAAAACTAATACAGTAACCATTAGATCACGTGTCTTCCTAAGATGAAAGATAGGGTACAGAAAAATATTGTGTGCATCCAGCTCCATACTGTTGGCTGACTTGTTTTACTTGTGTGCGGACCTTCCAATGGCAGTCAATCCAACACCAGTAAGTGTCAGATTTGCTTATTCTTTTGATGGAAAATGCATTTATTAGATCATTTGATGGGAGAATAAAACCCCCACACAGCATTTAAGGCTCTAAATACCATATATTTGATCAATGAAAAATGGAAATACTAACTGAAGGATAGTCATCAAACCTTTTAGTCCATTCACAATAAGGGAGTCAAGGCTGCCCAAATTAAACCAAGAGAAAAGAGCTCATTCCCAAACCAATGGACCTATAATACCAGATATCAAGGTATAAGACAAGTTACCTAATTATATCATTTCTTTTTCTGTTTCCTGGATATTTTAGTTGTATGAGCAATTCTGGAGAGGTCTGTAGGGATGTAAGTACCATATTCTTCTTCTAGGACAGCATGCAATTTATCTCATATGCCAGTATCCTAAGCATTTGGTACCACCACCTGTCTAATTTCAGGATGCTCTCCTGCAAGTCCCACAAGCTCAACGGCATTGTCTCACTCTCCTTCTATACTTTGGACCATTTATTGTAGGATTTGCTAGTTTGGGGCTTTTGTAAGTATAAACTGAAGAAGCTTGGGGGCAGAGGAAAGCTGTCCAGAATTCTCTTTCAATGGTTAACAGTTTGAATGAAGTTTTTAAAACTGAGACCTAGTTTTTCTCATTCGTAAGTTAAATGAGTCTAAATACCTGTTTTCTTCTGAGAATAAAAATCAAAGGACCAAAATGGACCCTGTGTGATATCAGGGACTATTCCAAAGGCAGCTATTAAACTACCAAGATAAGATATCTCTAAAAAAAGTACAGGTATATGTCAATAAGCTTTTGTGTTACCAGTCCAATACCAGTTATTAGAAACCTACCAATGATTTGTTTTTCAGTGCTATACCCTAAGGCACTGTCACACAGAATGGCAGTGTTTTAGTACCGCTCACCCAGAATGGTCCTGTGCCAGGTGAAGAAGTTTGTCATATAGCAATCATCAGGTAGATCTAAAGCGAAAAACTTAGGGTTGTGTAAGTGGCACACTTTTCTTACAAGATCTGAAAAAATGAAACAGCCTCTGAGCATATGCCATCTGTTCTCCAGCTCTTTTCCAACCCATAATTCTAGGAAAGTTCTATGGCAAAGTCTAGCTTCTGTGAAGGGCCCCAGTTGGAGTCTCTTTGCGGAAAAGAACCTGCATTTTTAGGTATGATGGGATACAGGGACTGTTAACAGCAATTACCTCCGCAAAGTCAGACCAGATGAGAGAGCGCAGTACAGTCAAGGAGACTTCTCTAATACTCACATACCTGCATCATTTATCATATGATATTTTAGGTGAAAGAAATTAAGAAACCAATCAAGGTAAGATATTATCTCTTTAAAATGTGACACTTCCTTATTGATGACCAAGTAACACTATACCTTATAGGCGACTTGTTTTTTCTTCATTTCCCATTCCTATCCTAGTCGATAGAGTCTGTTGTATATGTGTATGCAGGTCATAGTAGCTCTTCAACTAAAATATTGAAATCATGGAGGAAAAGATGTTTTCTAAGCTTTAAATAAGCGTGTAACTATTCAATTCTACGACACAATTTTCAAGTACAGGCACATTTTGGAAGCTCAATTTTCACCAAGAATGTTTTTCCTCTGAAGCTCTTTCTGGACATGTTTAGTCTTATGCTCTCTAAACATGAATATTCAAAGAAAACACTTTTATTTTGTGTTGTCACATCTTTTTAAGGAAGGGCCAAAAAAAAATGAGTGGTCTTAAATTATCTCAGACAGAGTAAAACCCTGTAGACACTTAAAAATAACATACTTAAGATAACAGGTTTCAAATCCAACAATAACAACTTTTTTAAAATCAGAGACTACTCTTGAAGCACATTTAGACAGAGGTGTATGGAGAGAAGTCCAGGTAAGCAACAGGAACTCTAGCGCCATCTAGCAAACATGCTGGGGAAAATCACCAACTTTCTCTACTCAGACCTAACAATAAGATTAACTGTCCTTTCTTTCTACGGTTGGTCGTTGACCTTGGAAATCGCTTGTAAGCATTCCTTAGCCTTTCCAGAGTTCTGAACTTGCTATACAGCTCTTTAAAAGGCAAGGGGGAAAACAGTTTACAGCTGTATCAGGCCTGGTACAGAAATGTGTCTTAGGAAAGAAATCAGCTAGCTATAAATCTGATAATACATAAATGTCTTCACCCCCATAAAAGTGGTGGTATCATTCCATTTCTTGATAGAGATTTAATTTTGCTAAATTCGCTAATTTGAAATCTCGGCTACTTTTAGTAATGAAAGTGAAGAAAAGAAACGTTTTCCTTCGCCAGCTTCCCCTACAGCACAAACACACACACACACACGCACATGCAAACATACTTTAATATTTTTAATATATACTCATAAGCATTGTTAAGCTACCCAAATCTCAACTACACAATAATTTTCAAGCAAACGTACATATTTAAGCACAAGTCTGAACAAAATGAGTTGAACTCAGAAATCTCTTGGCTTTCTAAAGCCTTAAGATCTAAATAAATGTCATCAAGCATATGAAATGTAGTACCTGATACTTTACTGCTAACATTTCTAGTGCAGAAAGGTGTAAATATGTTTTAATGATGAAATTCAAATATCATGATCCCCAATAGAGTCCAATAACAACATAAAAAGTGTCATTTTATAATAGACATGAGTAAATGAATGAAAGAATGAACGGCTAGAATGAATGACTAAACAGAATCTTTTCTGTGGCTGATCACAGGGTGATAATGAGATTAACTTGTTGCTTTCTGCTTATAAAGGGCTGCTTCAAAAAATTCATTGTCTTGGAGCTTTCAAAAAGCTCATGTGATGTTGCTTTCAACTGTCACTGCTTGCCAGAAGCAAGAAAAATATGGGTAAATAACACAACCTTCTAGAACTAGAACATATATCCTTTTATATCCTCAAATAGAGATGTGGAAGATGCTTCTTAATTGTGGAGATGCAAAATTAGATATCATTTATATCAGTCAGGATCTGATTAAGGGACAGGAATTCGAACAGAAAATGTTTGATATAAATGTTACTAAACTTCAACAGGAGATTGGTTCGGAAGAAGCAAATGAAACTCTAAGAAATACAGAAAGACTACATAAAAGGAGCATCTGTGACTCTTAGGATAGAGTTAGTACCCTAAGGAAGAATCTCCCTCTAGAAGAGCTGAGATTCAGGCTCCACTAGAGAGGGTGAAGTTGTGGCTCATTGGATGGCAGAGAAGTTGCTGAGGTGCTGTACCCCGAGAACTTGCTAGAAATCTGCCCTCTGGGTTGTTGAGGAAACCATCCATAGAGTGAAACCTTGCTGGTGGTTCTACTATGAAGCCACCTGAAGGAGTGTCAGGAGAAGCTGCTGGCCACTGGGTCTCAGAGAAGCCACTCGTGCTATAGGAGCCAAGTACTAGAGAAGTTACACATATGACAAGAGCCAGACCTTGGAAAATCCACTTGTGCCACAAAGATCTGGAAAGAGGAGCACATAGGAGGTAGCAAGAGAAACTCCTTTCTCCTCTAGCGTCCCTCCAGCACCCTTCACTGGCAAATCTTAACATTGTGCCAACTGGCAAACAGGGCCCAGCTTCACTATCACAGAGCAGGCACTGAAGGGTAGACTTGGAGCTAAGAGCCAATAAATTGGTACCTGGTACACCATTCTTTATGTGTGTCCAATGTCATACATCACGCCTTAAGAATTGCTTATTCTCAGCTAACTGTTTTCCTCAAACTTAATATTCACAAGAAGTTTCTCAATGGTTTAGCTTAGCCTTCACTTTTCAATCTATAGACCACCAGCAGATTAATTTCCCTAAACCACCATTTCACCCTGTCCTTATGCTGCTCAAAAGCCTTCAATAGATTCATACTGCCTGGAGTAGTGATGCCAAACTTCTTGAGTATGAAAACCCCTTCACAATATCAACGATTTTGTATAGTCCACTACATGCTAGTATATTTACTATTAGAACACCTTCATATTTTAAAAATCTTAAAATTCTATAATAAATTTTGAAATATGCAATTAATCTGTATTCTGTTAAGTCACATTGTCAATAGCTAACAATAGACAGTAGCTCATATATGTTTAGAACATATCTATTTAATCTCTGTGCTAGGCTTGGTATTCCCGTGGATCAGAGTCCCTTACAATATTAACTCCACGGTATCCAGGGATTTCTGGCCTGCAAGTTGGGAGTCACTGAACTAAAATCAATTCCAAACCTCTCAGCTCAGTATTGAGCTTTTCAAACTCTGATCCGATCTACTTTTCTAACCACATCCTTCACTGACTTCTCACATCACTCCAGTCAGATTGCTATAATCACTGTGGTGACCACACGTAGGACTACCCTAAGCCTAAAATACACTTCTTCATCCTTCCGCTTTGTCTGTCTAGTCCTTACCTTTCTTTAAAGCCCACATTATACTCCTCTACCAGGAGACTTTTCTTGGCCACCATACCAGATGTGTCTCATTCTTGGATTCTCACTGAACATGTAAGCTATCTCCTGTGCAGAGAAGAATCCTGAAAATTACACTTTCCAGGCTTTTCTCATCAGGGCATTATTGTAATCTATCATTTATTCATATTACTTTATGCACACTTATTCAAGAACGGAAATCAGAGGCAAGCAAGCCATTTTTCCCCTGCAGACCCGTAGCTAGATAAATGGGCCCTCTCAGTTGGTAAATATGGGGTTTGGCCTGCCGCATTTCTTCTCTGTGCCCCATTTGCACTTTGCATATAACTCTCATCACATTGTATTTTAATTATCAGTGTATCTGGTTATTCCCGTTTCCAGATTGAGAACTCAACAAGAATAAAAATGATCCTCCTGAATGGCTACTATCAAAAAGAAACAGTATAACAAATATTGGTGAGGAGGTGAAAAAATTGTGCAACATTTCAAATTTATAAGATTGTGCAAGTGGGCACGGTTGATAGAAAAGCAAAATGGTGCAACTGCTATGAAAACAATATGCTAATTCCTCAAAAAGTTAAAACATAATTACCATATGATCCCGCAATTCCGCTTCTAGGTATATACCCAAAAGAATTGAAACTAGATTCTGATAGAGATATTTGTACACTTATGTTCCTAGTAACATTATACAAAATAACTAAAATATAGAGGCAAGCCAAGTATCTATGAACAAGTGAATAAGTAAAATGCGTTATACAATGAAATATTACACAGGAAGGAATTATTATTCCAGAAGGAAATTCTGGCATGAGCTCACGTGGGTGAGCCACATGGATGAGGACATTATGCTAATGAAACAAATCAGTCACAGAAAGACAAACATGGTATGATCCCAATTATACCAGCTAAAAACAGTCAAAATGATGGAGATAGACAGTAGAATGATGGTTACAAGGGGCTGGGGGACGCAGGGAATAAAAGGTTACTGTTACATGGGTGAGAGTTTCAATTTTACAAGAAGAAAGGGTTATGAAAATGCATGGTGGTGATGGCTGCATATTATGAACATATTTAGTGTTACTGAACTGAACATGTAAAAGTGGCTACGTTGGTAAAGTTTATGTTTTTTGTATTTTACCACAAGTGAGTCACAATAATTTTTTTTAAGAGTTAAGAAAGAAAAAGCCACTTTTTAAATATTTCAACTTTTATTTTAGATTCAGGGGGTACATGTGCAGATTTGTTACCTGAGTGTATTGATGGGTATATTGTGTGATGCTGAGGTTTGAGATATGAATGATCTCATCACCCAGTTAGTGAGCATGCTACCCAATAGTTGGTTTTGCAACCCTCTGAAGTTAATTGTTTTATATGGTGAAAGGTGGGGATCCAGTTTCATTTTAGCCAGTTATCTCAGCGCCATTTATTGAATAGAGAGTCCATTCCACGTTGCATATTTGTCAACTTTGTTGTTTAGATGTTCATAGGTATGCAGCTTTATTTCTGGGTTCTCTATTCTTTTCTGTTTGTCTATGTGTCTGTTTAAGTACCAGCATCATGCTATTTAGGTTATTGTAGCCTTACAGTACAGCTTGAAGTTGGGCAATGTGATGCCTCTGGCTTTGTTCTTTTTGCTTAGAATTGCTGTGGCTATTTTGGCCTCTTCTTTGGTTCCATATGAATTTTAGAATAATTTTTTCTAATTCTGTGAAAAATGATCTCGGCAGTTTAATAGGAATAGCATTTCCTCTGTAGATTGCGTTTCACTTGTGGACAGTATGGCCATTTTAATGATACTGCTTCTTCTAATTCATGAGTATGGAGTGTTTTTCCATTTGTTTGTGTAATATATAATTTCTTTCAACAGTGTTCCACGGTCCTCCTTGAAGAGATCTTTTCACCATCTTGATTAGATGTATTCCTGGGTATTGTGTGTGTGTGGCCATTATAAATGATATTGTGTTCTTGATTTGGCTCTTAGCTTGAACGTTTTTGATTTAGAGAAGTGCTACTGATTTTTTTTGTCCTGAAATTTTACTAAATTGTTTACCAGTTCCAGGAGACTTTTGGTGGCAGCTTTAGGATTTTCTACATACAGAATCATATTGTCAGTGAAGAGAGATAGTTTGACTTCTTTTCCTATTTGGATATGTTTGCTTTCTCTTGTCTGATTGCTTAAGTGAGCCACTTTATTCTGAGATTATCAGCAGTCATTTTTCTTTGTTCCCTGCACTTCTAGGTTTCTTAAAAGCCAGTAGCAGCAATACTTACATCCATTCCACATCTTATCCAACAGTTCTGTAATCCTCTAACCACCTTGCATTAAGCTCCTTTCTACTTAAAATATCTATAGTAGCTTTTACTCCTAGGAATTGTAATGCAGCGTTATCAGATAAACAGAGTTGTTTACTGTTTTTGTTTTGTTTTGAGACGGAGTTTCACTCATGTTACCCAGGCTGGAGTGCAATGGCGCGATCTCGGCTCACCGCAACCTCCGCCTCCTGGGTTCAGGCAATTCTCCTGCCTCAGCCTCCTGAGTAGCT
>NW_016107514.1:5844853-5856116 GCF_001604975.1 Cebus imitator | reverse complement strand
TTGAGACGGAGTTTGGCTCTTGTTGCCCAGGCTGGAGCGCAATGGCGTGATCTCGGCTCACCGCATCCTCTGCTTCCTGGGTTCAGGCAATTCTCCTGCCTCAGCCTCCTGAGCAGCTGGGATTACAGGCGCGCACCACCATGCCCAGCTAATTTTTTGTATTTTTAGTAGAGACGGGGTTTCACCATGTTGACCAGGATGGTCTCGATCTCTTGACCTCGTGATTCACCTGCCTCAGCCTCCCAAAGTGCTGGGATTACAGGCAGGAGCCACTGCGCCGGGCCTGAACTTCTTAAAGAAAGGACTGTGGGGGTGGTGGGGGAAGGACTGTAATACAACATCTTCTCTTGCAAGTAGTTTTTCAATAAATAATTAATGATTTTGTTTGCTTAAATACTGTATAGGTATAAATAAGATTGAGCTGAAGGCATACTAGACTGATGTCTTAGAAAAAGTTGGGCAAAATTTCAGACTTGCAAGTAAATAGTTAGAGTTTTAATGGCTTAGGGTTTTTCAACGGTCCTTCCCCATCCCATTTTTCAGTAAACTAACTTACCTATTTTGAATCAAGTTGATGACTTCCATTCTAAGTATTTTTTGACATTTTTGGATGAGCAACTTCAGGTCAACTAAGCCATCACAGCACTTCCTGCTCCACTTTTTTTCCCTAAGCATTTCATATTCTTTCATGTTTGATCTCCTTGCCTCTATTTAATCTTGCCTAACTGCCCTTAATAAGTCTTTTCCCTTATTTTTTTCTACCATCAGGTATAAAATAATATGAAAAAATATACTTTCAAAAATGTGAAGAAAATTAAAGCTTTTATCCTTAAGCTACAAACATATCTTTTCCAATTTCTGTAAATCTAATTGTAGTGAGCTGAATAGTGACCCCTTCCCCAAATTCTTATCTACTTGGAAACTGGAATATGAGCTTGTCTGGAAATAGGGTCTTTGCAGATATAATTAGTTAATAACCTCAAGATGAAATCATCCTGGATTTGGGTAGGCCTTCAATCTTATGACTGGTGTCTTTATTCTAAGAAGAAGAGAAGATACAGAGAGACACAGAAGAGAAGGTCATGTGAAGACCATGGCAGAGATTGGAGTGAGAGTGCCCTAAGTCAGTGCTTGGGGCCACCAGAAGCTGAAGAGGCGAGGAAAGAGTCTGTCCTAGAACTTTCAAGGGAAGTATGGCCCTGCAAACACCTTGATTTTTTACTTCAAGCCTCTAGAACTGTGAGACAACAAATTTCTGCTGTTTGAAGCCACCCAGTTTGTTATACTTTCTTACAGCAGCTCTAGAAAACTAGAACATTAGCACAGCTGTTACTTTTGATGAAAGTCAACATGAGCTTTATAGACATAAATCAATGTATTAAATTGTAAGAAATTTGACATCATTGTACATGTGGCTAAGCATGAAAGAATCATCATACATACCCTCTTCTTTTCTTAAAACCACCTTTTGAGGAAGGAGACCCTAAATCCTCTTAAGCATCTAAGACCACTGCCCCCTAGCTTTCTGCATTGCATTTCAATAGGAAAGGTAAAACCTAGAGGACAGGGTGCCACCCTTAATCGCACTCCTGTAGATGGCAGGCATGGTACAGAGGAATCTTTCCGGAAGGCATTGTTTTTGCTTAAACAAGATCAAACCCCCAACTACTCACGTACCCCACACCTACCTCACGGATCAAGACCCTTTCACTTGCAATTTCTAGAGTCGTAAGCCTTAAAAAGGGCAAGGATTTTCTTTGTCGAGGAGCTCAGTTATTAGGGCATTTCAGGCCCGCCGCAGTTCCCCGCCAAATAAATGACTGCTTCCTTCCCAGTTTGGTGTTAAAGAGGTTTGTTTGCGGTCTTTCCTACTTTGCTTTAAGGATGCGAAGTGTCTCCTGCTGAAAGGACTTACTGGTTAATAGTTTATTAGGAAAGTCAATTTAACATTTGACATTTAGAAGCTGGTTTTAAAGATAAAATTATCATGGTAAAAATTAAGCCATTTTCTACATTCTAAAGACAAAATTTTAGCAATTATTTTTAAAACCTGAAAATTTAGGAAAAACATAATTCTTCTTTCCCTTAAGCAATAGAATAGTCGGGGGTGGTGGGGGGAGAAAACACTTTACAACCGATGAGCATGCATGCTTCTCCTCCTGAAAATGTCACACATTCTGAGGATTATGTTCTCAGGGATGCTATAGAACACAGATCTCCAGGCAGAGTTAATCACGCCCTTCTCAGTACTGTGTACTCTATATGCAGCTCTGTTACATCACTTACAACATTATACTGTCATTATTGGTTTACCTGATGGTCCTCCCAATAGACTGAGAACTCCACAAGGGTGGGAGTGTATATAAGTCATCTTCACACTCCCAGGCTCTGGCACCACACTTGGCAGTGCTTGGTGCTTGATAAATGCTGAACTAATTAAACTTGTTGACCTTGCTCTATTCATAACAGACTAGAAACATCTAAAACACATTGCAGAATTGCAGCTCTGAAATTGAGCATTTATCCTCAAAGCAGATGCAGCAGACATTTTTATTTACAAAGTACATTTTACGTACAGCCTTTCTCTCAAAAGAAAGCAGCAAGACTAGGCAATTAATAACCCAAACTTAATGAGGGAAATGTTCACAAGTTCCTGCAGCCTGATATTCATCAGAAAGATATAACAGCTGGGTGGTAGCAAGTCCAAGACATTTTTCCTCTTCACGTGCCGTCCTACCATAAAGCAGTTTTCAAGAACAGTGATAATTTGTCCAAAGGAGAATGAGTTTTACCCAAAAGTCACACCAGTCAGAGATTAAAACTTCCAAATTCTCTGGCCTGGAGTCATAACCACATTCTATATCCTCTACGTTTAATATTGATAATGAATATGTAAACATTCTAAGGTAATTCTATAGAGTTTTTTTCTAAATAGAAATTGCTATGTTAAGGGAACACAGATTCTAGCTGGTATGCTCATCTCTGAGATTATATCACCAGTCTAATTTTAAGCTAATGGCTTTAAGGTACAAAACAATTTCAATGAGGGGGGGATCCCTGACAAGTGAAGAAATTGGGAAAGTCAGGACAGAAACCCCAATGAAGCATTATCAAGAATTTTGCCTTCAGGAGTTTGACTAAAAGAGGCAGGGTTTAAAGTAAAGACCTCCCTGGCTTCCCATTTTGCAGTAGGAAGCCTCTAAAATGGTCCCAATGAGCCCTGACTCCTAGGATACAAGCTCTTGTGTAGTTGTCTTCCCTTGAGTGTGAACTGGGCTGAGTGGCTCTTTTGTAACAAATCAAATACAGCAAAAGTGGCTGCTTGTCACTTCTGAGATTCAGTTATGTCCTTCCTGAGCTGCCCTCGCTTGCCCTCTTGCTCACTCATTCCAGAGAGTGAGCAAGGGAGCAAGGGACACATTGTGCCACATTGTGCCACATTGTGCACTTTCCTACAGGGAGTCCCATATGGCTGGGAAGCCAGGCCCTTGGTCCAACAGCCCATTAGGCAGTGAATCCAGCCAACAACCACGTGAGTGAGCTTGGAAGGGGATCCCCTCCTGATTGAACCTTGATATGACTGCAGCTCTGGCCACCAGTTTGATTTCAGCCTCAGGACAGACCCTGATCCAGGGGCCCCCAGGTAAGCCACACAAAGGCTCCTGACCCGAGGACTCTGAGATAATAAATTTTCCCTTATTTAAACCATTAAGTCTTTGAGTAATTTGTTACACAGTTATAATAACTAACACATACAGCAGAAATTCTGTTTCTAATATTAAGGATGCTCTTACTTTTCACATATTCTGATTTTTTTGTGTGTCAGAAGGCCACCAGACCCCTTCGATGAGAGTAGAGACCACTGCTTTAGAAGCTAAGTCCTGTTTTGAATGTGCAAACTCAGAAAGCAAATCATTATCATCAACATCCAGGCTGTCTCCCTTCCAAAAAGGCCAATCAAAGAGAATGTGGCAAAACTGACCCTTGGACAGTCTCCCTAAGGCCAGAAAGCCCATTCACTCATCACTTTATGATTAGTAGTGGGAAAAAATTATTTTATTCTTTAAACACCTAACTATGTGTTTTTTAATTACTTTCAATGCAATGGTTTATCTGGGAACTGGAAAGTACCAAGAAGTGTCTCTCGATCTCGCTTCTGAATCACCAGAGATGCTCTCTCCATGCACAAAATTGATACTAAGCACTTACTCTGTGGAGAAACATAATTGCTAGGCTGCTACAAGACAACATAAAATGTCTCAGCTTCTATTCATTGCTTACTGATTTCCCCGAACGATTTCCCTTTTGCTTGAACTTTCCTATACAACAGAGCACTTTATTAGATAATGTTTACTAATAAACTGAAGGCAATGGTGACTATTAAAAAAAGATAAAGTGTTCAATTAGAATAGCTTAATTACAATGTGATTTTCTGCAGAGTTCCAGCTTGTAATTTTATCTGATAGCAATGTCAAGTGTTCATTCAAAATAAGACATCACCCATTTGTTTGGTTCTTTCCAGATTTAACTAGGTAAGCTGAACAACAAGGCTTACATATAGATAGATTCATGGTCTCTAGGCCTTCACAAATAATGATGGTATATTCTGCTGATAATGAGAAATATTATATTAAGATACTCATTCAAAACGAACATGTTTTTAGGTCTTTCAACCGAGGTACCACCATGACATTTTTTGTTAATGGTTCTCAAGTAGGGGACAGAAGCAGAACTCGACATTTGCGTCCTAGGGAAACAAACCAATTCAAACACTTTTCTGTGTATAGAGTAAAAAGGGACCTCTACTCTACAGTTTGAAACAGTTTTCAGAGATATTCCTGGAATTTAGTTTCATTTTACATTTCACTGTTTTGAAATTGTCTCCTATTAAGAAACTCATTAAAGACAATTCTTTTCTCTGCACTGTGGTTCAAATGAACTCACTGATGGTAAAATTAAACTCTGAAGGAATCTGAAGGGACAGAGACATCTAAGTACTTAGCTAGGTAAAAACCGTCTTATTCTTTTCCTAAATCAAATAGAATTGGCCAAGTTCAGTTGAGGCCTGCAGGTGCAAACATGGAAAAAAGGTGAAACCCCAAATGGTATGTCCTGGACTGAGGAAAACCCATATAATCTAACGGATATTACATCACTGAACACACTTAATTTGACTTATTTATTTTCAACTTTTATTTTAGATCTAGGGGGTACATGTACAGGTTTGTTCCGTGGGTGTATTTTATGATCCTAAGGTTTGAGATACTAATGACCTTGTTACCCAGGTACTGAGCATAGTACCCAACAGTTTGTTTTTCATCCCTTGACTCTCACTCTCCTTCCCCCACCTAGCAGCTCTCCATGTCTATTATTGCCATCTTAATGTCCAGAGGTTCCCAATATTTAGCTCCCATATATAAGGGACAACATGTGGTATTTGGTTTTCTGTTCCTGCATTAATTTCTTTAGGATAAAGACTTCCAACTGTAACCACATTGCTGAAAAGAACATGATTTCATTCTTTTATATGGTTGCATAGTACTCTAGACATGCCACCTCTTTTTTTTTTTTAATCCAATCTACTGTTGATGGCCACCTAGGTTGATTTCATGTCTTTGTTATTGCAAATACTGCTGCAATAAACATGCAAATACATGTGTGTCTTTTGGTAGAATTATTATTTTTCTTTTTGTTTTTTTCCTTTTTGTTTTTTTGAGACAGAGTCTTGCTCTATCACCCAGGCTGGAGGTCAGTGGTGCAATCTCAGCTCTGCAACCCCCACCTCCAGGGCTCCAGCAATTCTCGTACCTTAGCCTCCAGAGTAGCTGGGATTACAGGTGTGTGCCACCACACCCAGCTTATTTTTACATTTTTAGTAGAGACAAGGTTTCAGCATGTTGCCAGGCTGGTCTCAAACTCCTGACCTCAAGTGATCCACCCGCCTCATCCTCCCAAAGCGCTGGTATTACAGATGTGAGCCATCATGCCCACCAAATTATTTCTTTTTCTTTTACATGTATACCAGCAATGGGATTACTGGGCCAAATCATAGTCCTCTTAGTTATTTGAGAAATCTTCAAACTGCTTTCCACAATGGCTGAACTAATTTACATTCCCACTAATAGTATCATGTGTTCCCTTTTCTCCACAGCTTTGGCAACATCTGTTGTTTTTGGACTTTTTATAATAGCCGTTCTGACTGATGTGAGATGGTATCTCATTGTGGTTTTGATTTCATTTCTCTGATGATTAGTGATGTTGAGCATTTTTTCACATGTTTGTTGGCCACTTGTATGTCTTCTTTTGAGAAGTATCTGTTTATGTATTTTGTCCATTTTTAATGGGATTATTTGTTTTTGCCTAATTGTTGAAGTTCCTTATAGATTCTGGACATTAGACCTTCGTCAGTTGTATAATTTGTACATATTTCCTCTCATTCTGTAGCTTGTCTGTTTACTTTGTTGATAGTTTCTTCTGCTATGCAGAAGCTCTTTAGATTAATTAGGTCCCACTTGTCAATTTTCATTTTCATTACAATTGCTTTTGAGGACTCAGTCATAAATTCTTTCCCAAGGTTGATGTCCAGAATGGGGTTTCCTAGGTTTTCTTTTAGGATACTTACAGTTTCACGTCTTACATTCAAATCTTTGCTCCATCTTGAGTTAATTATTGTATATGGTGAAAGACAGGTTCTGGTTTCATTCTTCTGCATATGGCTAGCCTGCCAGCCTGGAACAGCATTTGCTGAATAGAAAGAAAGTCCTTTCTCCACTGCATATTTTTGTCAGCTTTGTCCCAGACTGGATGTCTGTACATGTGTAGCTTTATTTCTGGGTTCCCTATTCTTTATTTCTGTCTTTTTTAACCAGTACCATGCTGTTTTATTTACTGTAGGCTTATAGTATAGTTGGAAGCTGGGTAATGTGATACCTCCGGTTTTGTTATTTTTGCTCAGAATTGCTTTGGCTAAATATGGTTATTTGGTCTATTTTAGAGGAGATCAAGAAGCAATTGTCTACAGTGACACTAGGATCCCAAATTACTCAACCTAGTATAGAAAGGAAATGGATGCCTATGATAATCCTGTGTGGATCACAGTTAATGAAACCACATTAGTCTTGTATACCATTGTGTCTTCAAAACCTTGAAAAGTGCATGGCACATAGTGGATGCTCAGAAATTATTTGTTAAATGAATAAATTAACTAAATGAATTAACCAGAAATGTCAGGGAAATAAATCTTATTGCCCAGACAATACTTAACTGTATCTGTTGCTTATGGACCCTCAAGTTAGTTTATTTATTCATTCAATGTGTTCATCACCCACATCTTTATAGCTCCACCTGCACGCCTACATACATTCCTAACATAAGTTGAAACAATCTCCCTCCGTTTGAATATTTTAATAAACAAATAAACATTTAGCAATGGGATTAAACACTGAAGTGACCATCCTGCCCTTTGAGCCACTTCCAAATATCAAGAGAAATCTTTTCTAAGGATCTTTTCCTATTCTCCCCATCCCATAAAACTCATTCCTCCCTTCTTCGTATTCCCCCTCTATTCTGCATATACGTAAACATTCTTAGCTGTGAAATATAACATGCAGAAAAGTATATAAAATATTTCTGTACAGCTTAACAAATTACAGCAATGCACAGCTTAGCAAAGTACAACAAATTACACAGTTTAGTAAATTATGGTTAAGTAGATCCATGTGAAAAACCCACCAAGGTTAAAATATTGAGCTTCACTCTAATGACTGTTTCTTTTGCAGTGCAGAAGCTGTGGAGTTTGATTAGGTCCCATTGTCTATTTTGGCTTTTGTTGCCAATGCTTTTGGTGTTTTGGTCACGAAGTCCTTGCCTACGCCTATGTCCTGAATGGTTTTGCCTAGATTTTCTTCTAGGGTTTTTTTATGGTGTTAGGTCTTATGTTTAAGTCTTTAATCCATCTGGAGTTAATTTTAGTGTAAGGTGTCAGGAAGGGGTCCAGTTTCTGCTTTCTGCACATGGCTAGCCAGTTTTCCCAACACCATTTATTAAACAGGGAATCCTTTCCCCATTGCCTGTTTTTGTCAGGTTTGTCAAAGATCAGATGGTTGTAGATATGTTGTGTTGCCTCTGAGGCCTCTGAACCAACAGAATGGGAAAAAATTTTCGCAGTTTACCCATCTGACAAAGGGCTGATATCCAGAATTTACAAAGAACTAAAACAGATTTACAAGAAAAAAACAAACAAGCCCATTCAAAAGTGGGCAAAGGATATGAACAGATACTTTACAAAAGAAGACATACATGAGGCCAACAAACATGAAAAAATATCATCACTGGTCATCAGAGAAATGCAAATCAAAACTACGTTGAGATACCATCTCACGTCAGTTAGAATGGAGATCATTAAAAAATCTGGAGACAACAGATGCTGGAGAGGATGTGGAGAAATAGGAATACTTTTACACTATTGGTGGGAGTGTAAATTAGTTCATCCATTGTGGAAGACAGTGTGGCGATCCGTCAAGGACCTAGAAATAGAAATTCCATTTGACCCAGCGATCCCATTACTGGGTATATATCCAAAGGATTATAAATCGTTCTACTATAAGGACACATGCACACGAATGTTCATTGCAGCACTGTTTACAAGAGCAGAGACCTGGAACCAACCCAAATGCCCATCGATAATAGACTGGACAGGGAAAATGTGGCACATATACACCATGGAATATTATGCAGCCATCAAAAACAATGAGTTTGTGTCCTTTATAGGGACATGGATGAACCTGGAAACCATCATTCTCAGCAAACTGACAGAAGAGCAGAAGATCAAACACTGCATGTTCTCACTCATAGGCGGGTGTTGAACAATGAGAACACATGGACACAGGGAGGGGAGCACTACACACTGGGGTCTGTTGGGGGGAAATAGGGGAGGGGTGGGGGGTGGGGAGTTGGGGAGAGATAGCATGGGGAGAAATGCCAGATATAGGTGATGAGGAGGAAGGCAGCAAATCACACTGCCACGTGTATACCTATGCAACAATTTTGCATGTTCTTCAAATGTACCCCAAAACCTAAAAATGCAATAAAATAAATTTTAAAAATATATATTGAGCTTCATCCGCATCAGGGAATGCCTCCTCTCTGTCTCTTCCTGATCTCAAACTCCTCCCTGCCCTTGGGTAACCTCATTCTGACTATTATGATAATTTGTCCTTGCTTTACTCTATGGCTTGCCATATAAGCAGGAATTCCTAATCAGTGTGTTTTACTTTTGTTCCATCCTGTCTCTTTGTGGAACGTTATGTTTCTGGAACTTACATACGCTGCATAGAGCTGTAGTGTGTTCATTTTTATTGCTGAATGTATCCTATTACATGAATAAGCAGTTTGTCCACTCATTTTATTGTCAATGTGTGTTTTGGCAGGTTTCCATTTAAGGCCATTATAAGCAATACTGAATATTCTTGTGAAGTGTATCAAAGTGCACGTAAGTATGCATTTCAATAATAGGGATATCTCTGAGAGAATAATTTCTAATTGTGCATTTCTGCACTTTACTAAAATAAAGCCAAAACAGTTTCCAATGTTTGTGCCAATGCACAATTCCACCAGTTTTTGAAAGCTTTTATCACTCCACATTCTTTCACTGGTATTCTCAAACTTAATATTTTCTCCAATCTAATATGTATCTAGTGTTTTCTCGTTGCGTTTTGATATGACTTTCCTGAGTTTGAATACCATTTTACATGTACATTCATCATTTTGATTTCTTCATTTGTGAAATCTTTTGCCTGTACTTCTACTAGATTTGCAGGATTATTTTTATTTTTTACTAAGATTTTATTGAAATTAAATTGAATCTATAGTTCAATTTAAGAAATAGTGAAATTTTGGCTAATTTAAGTTGTAGAATTTGTGATTATTTTGTATTTCTCTATGTACTCTGTCTCTTTAAATTTATTTTAATGAAGTTTCACAGTTTCTCTAGAGATTTCTTTCTAGGTATTATTGTCATTCAGTTGCACATAATGTCTTATTTAAACTTTAGGTTCTGCTTGTTTCTAGTGTTTGCAGAAAAATACCTTTGGATGTTGGTTTTTAGAGCTATGTGGCTAAACTATTTTATTCTTATTATTTATCTGTTGATCATCTTAAATTTTCTGTATACAATATCATGTCATTCAAGTATAGTAAAAATGTCATGTTTTAAGTTTCAAATTTATATAGGCTTTGTTTTGTTGTTGTTGTTTTGCTGTTATTTGTTTGTTTGCTTTTTCTTATTGTATTGAATAAGACCTCCAGGAAAGTTGTACAGAGGAAGTGGTAGTGAGCAACATATCTTGCCCTCAAATAAACAGCAAAATTCAACAAACTTCAGCATTAAAAAATAATTAAGCATTAAACATGATGTGCTGGCCTGGCACGGAGGTTCATGCCTGTAATCCCAGCACTTTAGAAGGCTGAGGCAGGCAGATCACTTGAGGTCAGGAGTTTGAGACCAGCCTGGCCAATATGGCAAAACCCAGTCTCTGTTAAAAATACAAAAATTAGCTGGGCCTGGTAGCACAGGCCTGTAATCCCAGCTCCTCAGGAGGCTGAGACACGAGATTCACTTGAACCCAGCAGATGGAGGTTGCAGTGAGCCAGGATTGTGCCACTGCACTCTAGCCTGGGCAAGAGTGAGATTCAGTTAAAAAAAAAAAAATTAACAATAATGTACTGTACATATTTACTAAATACTTTTTATCAAATAAAGGAAGTTCCACTTCACTCCTATTTTACAGAGTTTTTTAATATAATAAAGATATTGAATTTGGACAAATATCTCTGTTCATCTATTAAAATTAAAATAGGGCTGAACATGGTGACTCACATCTATAATACCAGCACTTTGAGCAGCAATGGAGAGCAGATTGCTTGTGTCCTGGAGTTCAAGACCAGTCTGGGCAACAGGGTGAAACCCCATCTCTACAAGAAGCACAAAAATTAGGTGGAGATGGTAGTGCATCCCTGTCATCCCAGCTACTTGGGAGGCTGAGGTGGAAGGATCGCTAGAGTCCCCAAATGTTGAGGCCGCCATGAGCCATGATAGCATCATTGCATTCCAGCCTCAACAATAGAGACCCTGTCTCAAAATAAATAAATAAATAAAATGGGATGTTTCCCTCACTTTCACTCCATAATGCAATAAATTTTATTTATGTATTTAATGCATTTTTGAGACACTCTTGCTCTGCCGCCCAGGCTGGAGTGCAGTGGT
>NW_016107514.1:5834800-5844673 GCF_001604975.1 Cebus imitator | reverse complement strand
GCTCAAGTGATCCCCTTGCCTCAGCCTCCCAAAGAGCTGGGATTATAAGTATGAGCCACTATGCCCAGCCAAACTTCATTACTTTTCTATATCAACCTTATGTTCCTTGAATAAACTCAACTTGGTCATAATATATTAGCACTTTTATGTACTGCTGTATTCGACTTACTAGTACTTTGTTTAAGATATTTTTATCCATGTTTATAGGACACGTTTACCTATACTTTAATTTTCTCATATCCTTCTTTAGATTTGTTATTAAACAAATACATCATTTTATGACAGCTTCATAAAATGAATCGAAGAGAAGAATCTTTGGATTCTCTGGAAGTTTGTGCAAGACTGGCATTATCTGTATCCCAAAAGCAACAGAACACAATAATGAAGCCACCTAGGCATGATGTTTTCTCTATGCAAAGTTTTTAAATTATCTTTTCAATTTTTTTAGAAGTTACATAACTGTTCATATTTTCTATTTCTTATGTCCATTTTAATAAACCCTCATTTTCTAGGAACATGTTTCTTTCATTCCAATTTTCACATTTTTGTCACAGAGGTATTCATAATATAATATCTTATTATTACCTTTTTTGAGACTATAAGATATGCAGTAATCCTATTTTTGATTCCGGATCATTGTTATTCACACTTTATTTTTTTTTGTTAGTCTTTGGAGTGGGGAGAAAGACAAAGATGGGAATGGAATTTCTTTAATTTGTTTTTTTAACTGTATCTAATAAACACCTACCTCCATTGTATACCGTGTACTTCCAGCTTCTGTCATGGTCTCAGCTTTTGTGTTAGAGAAATAACTGCATAATCTTTAACACATAGTTAAAGCTGAAAGACAGCTGGTATTAATCCCTTTCTCTTTTTCTAATTATCTTTTTTCAATTCCTTCTCATACACAACAGAACTAGCACTTTCTTTTCCAGGAAACCTTGCAGGGAATCGCTGATAACACAACTGCACTCAAACAAGAGGGCTGTGGTCCCTGACAACTATCTGGTCCACCAGCTATTTGACCCATGCCCTGTGCCTGTGATATCCATAAAGCCACAGGCTGCTAATCTGGAAAGTCAGTGGAAAACTGGGAAATCACAGGTTAGGACTACGTGAAACATGGTGGAAATAGATGATGATAAGTACTGCTGTAGAACACAAAGTAATCTGAACACACTTTCCACAGGGGTTTTGTCACTATCGTTTGTGTAATTGGTAAATGCATAACCATTTGTTTTATTATTTTTCATCACTTTAATTTAGAATAAGCCCTATTGGCAGCAATTCATTGAGAAGAATGGAACTGCATGTTTAATGAAAAAGTAATTACTACGTATCTATCTCTGAGAAAGTTAATAATGATTGTGTAACTTGCCAAAAAAAAAAAAAAAAAAAACAGGTTTCCACATTTACCATGCAATGTGAAGGCTGTAGTGATATTGCTGAACACATAAAAAGTCACAAATCTACTGAAGAATTTTCAGCATCAATTTCAAAACTAGCTAAGAAGACTTAAAATTATCGATTCAATGTATGCGGCTGCAGCAAGTGAATTTACACAAGACGGTGGGGCATACCTTTTCATTTAGAGTGAATGTCTATTCTAAATTAATTTTATTCATTTTGATTCCAGGCTTTTTAAAATTTATTTTTATTATTGTTATTTTTTTATTATTATTATTTTTTGAGACAGAGTTCCACCACTCTTGTTACCCAGGCTGGAGTGCAATGGCGCGGTCTTGGCTCACCGCAACCTCCGCCTCCTGGGTTCAAGCAATTCTCCTGCCTCAGCCTCCCTAGTAGCTGGGACTAAAGGCGTGCGCCACCATGCCCAGCTAATTTTTGTATTTTTAGTAGAGACGGGGTTTCACCGTGTTGACCAGGATGGTCTCAATCTCTTGACCTCGTGATCCACCCACCTCGGCCTCCCAAAGTGCTGGGATTATAGGAGTGTGCCACCCCGCCCGGCCTTTTATTATTATTATCTTTATGAGACAGGGTCTCACTCTGTTGCCCACACTGGAGTGCAGGGGTGAGATTATACCGAACTGCAGCCTCCTGGGCTCAAGCAATCCTCCCACTTAAGCCTCCCAAAGGATTGAGATTACAGGCATGAGTCACTGCAGAGGGCCATATTACTTGTATAAAACTTTAAATTATTATGAGATTTTATTGTTTTATTCAGCCAATATTAATTCAGATTTACCAAATAGTTGCTATTTTATTATTTTTATTCTCCCTTCATCTCTGGCTTTCTGTAATTTTTTTTCTTCTACTTAATGAACACTCTTTAGTATCTCCTTTACTGTCTGTCTACTCGTGGCAAACTATCTCGGTTTTTCTTTATTTCAAGATGATTATTAGAAGATATTTTCACTAGATATAGAATTTTCATTCTATAATTTTGGCTACTTTTTCAGCGTGTTAAAGGCATTATTTTAGGATCTTCTGGCTTCCGTCAACGCTGTTGAGAGGTTGTTTTAAAGGAAAGTTGTCTTTTTCCCCTGACTGCTAATAAAATTTAACTTGTTTCCTTTGTTTCTTGATTTTTGGAAATTTCACTCTGATGTGTCTAGGTATGGATTTCTTTTTATTCAGCATGCTTAATATAAGCATGTTGTGGTTTTGAATCTTTGTATTTCATCAGTTGCAAAAATATTCTCAGTCATTGGTTCCTCAGCTATTCCATCTGCTACGTTTTTTCTCTCTCCTTTCCTCCTTGAAATTCAATTGAACTTTTCACTGTGTCCTCCACATCAATTGCCCATTCCTCTTTCATTCTAACAAATTTCTTCTGCCACATCATCCAGTGCATTAATTTTCTCATCAGATCTATCTAATCTACTATTACACTCATTCACTGTGTTCTCTATTTTCATTATCGAAATTAGGTCTAGAATTCATACTGTTTATGTGCTATGTTCGTCTTTAGAATGTTCTGTTATCTATCACCATTTTTGTACTTGATGCTTATTTCCTGAGTAGTCATCACAGTTGCCTCATAGTCTGTGTCTGATAATTCCAGTGCAGGTTGAGTGTCCCTTGTCTTAAACGCTTGGGACAGAAAGTGTTTTCAATTTTTCACTTGTACTTTGAAATATTTGCATATACATCATGAGATATCTTGGGGATTTATTTATGTTTCTCACACATCCTTATACATATATCCTGATGGTAATTTTATACATTTTTTTTTTTTTTGAGAAAGGTCACACTCTTGCCCAGGCTGGAGTGCAGTGGCCTGATCATGGTTCACTACAGCATCAACCTGCCGGACTCAAGCAATCCTCCTGCCTCTTAAGTAGCTAGGACTACAGGTGTGCCCTACCACAACCAGTCAATTTTTGTATTTTTTTGTAGTGATAGGGTCTCACTATGTTGCCCAGGCTGGTTTTGAACTCCTGGGCTCAAGCAATCCTCCTGCCTCAGCTTCCCAAGTGCTGGGATTACAGGCATAAGCCACCTAGGCTGGCCAGGACTTATTTTACAGCCTAGCTAATCACCTCTCTCTTTCTGCTCTAAGGTCACATGGGCTGGATCCACATCTCATAGATCCTTTTGTCCCCCACAGCTGGCAATTCATGTTTGTTAAAGTAATGGATTGGGCATTAGCTAAGTCCTTCAGGGCAATCTACTGGGGTGAAAGGGCAAGTAAATGAGTGTGAGTGTTATTATGTTACAGTCCTGCTACCTTAGGCCAGCCTTTAAAAGTTTTGAAAAAGAGAAGAAACTGTATCTGCCACGAGGGGGCTCAACTGTACACCTGTTTCGTTTTGCTCTGCCCTGGCAGGTGTGCAGCTGGGAGCATGAAGCTTTCCGAATTCCTGACACAGAAGGCATCTGGAGGGTTAATGAGTCAAGAACCATGGGTGACATAAAATATCCTGCTGTAGATCAACTGTTGGGAGCTTCTCCTTATAGGAATTGTCCTTAGGAGGAGCAGGTGACATTTTAGAACAAAGAAGCTTCTTGGAATTATTTTCTCTCCCTCTTTGAGGGAGAAAGTGGTCTGAGCGAACTCACTGATTCTTAACTGAGAAGGGATAAGACTCTTGGATTTTCCTCAACCACTCAATGAGCGGGATAGAGAGAACCTGAAGTGTAGTTCATGTCTAATTTAAATATATAAATGATACTAAAATCACGTTCCCAGCTGGGAATATTGTAGCCAGGGTAAAAAAAAGTTGCAGCCAAAATTCCACTTTACATGCATCTGAAACTTTCTTGTCATCAAAACTGTTCCTCGTCCAGGCATGGTGGCTCATACCTCTAACCCCAGCACTTTGGGAGGCTAAAGTGGGCAGATCACTTGAGGTAAAGAGTCCAAGACCAGCTTGGTCAACATGATGAAAACTTGTATTTACTAAAAATACAAAAATTAGCCGGGCGTGGTGGGGTGTGCCTGTAATCCCAGTGCATTTGTAATCCCAGCCAGTCAGGAGGCTGAGGCAGGAGACTAGCTTGAATCCAGGAGGAGGAGGTTGCCGTGAGCTGAGATCGTGCCACTGCACTCCAGCCTGAGACACAGAGCAAGACCTTGTCTCAAAAAAACTTAAAGAAAAAACAACTTCCTAATCCATGATTTAACTTTAACTCACAACCTCCTCTGACATTCTGTTTTACAGAAAAGCAAATGGAGACCCAGAGATAGTGAGTTGTTCTCCATCAGACATTCAGCAAATGAGAGCTGGAACTATAATCCACATGTTCTTTCTCTCAGTCCAGCAGCACTGTGCAAGGGAGGAAATAAATCTGAAATTATGTGATACCAAGGAAAGGCAATGGGATGCTTCTTGAAAGATGAGGACTTTGAGGTGAGCTTGAGGGAAAGAATATTCACAAATGTTGGAGGAATAAAACTTGGATGTACAAGAAATATAACATCACTATAACCAAGACTGAATTTCTATATTTAGCCCCCATTCCACCAGGTGGCATATACAATTCAATTACACTTTTCTCCTCATCTTTCCAAGGTTGCTTTTAATATAGGGAATGGGGAGCTTACAGGATGTGAAGGCTGTGGGCTGGGGCAGGAAATGGGTAGAAAGTTATTGTCATCTCTCCACACTAGCATCTGCTGTGATGCCTTCTTTCCTGTGACTTCAGGAAGAACACCCCAACATATTCTCTCTTTCTCTTCCCTCCCATCTCCTTCTCTCATTTAGTGCTTCTCCTGGGAACACAGAAAACATTTGGCTGCTTCCTACATGGTGCAAAAGAACTCAACAAGCCACCATGTCTCCTACTTCGACACTAAGCCTGCAGTAGAAGACTGTAAGCATGCTTAACTTTCCATCTCACGCAGGAAGTAAGGCACAAGATTTCTCTGCTGTAATCCCCAAATCCATGTGGGGCTTCATCATTATTCCTCCATCAGGATTCAGCTTCAAGAGGCTGGGAAGAGCGTTAGACACAGCATATTCTTCCAAATCTATCACTTAGGACCTAAATTCTGCCCACTGCAGGGCTAAGGTCTCTGATGCCCAAGTCCAAATTCTCACAATTCACAAGCCAAGCTCTTATTATCAGAGCTACGCTCTAAAGATCCCTCCAGAGCTGATGAATAACCTTGAGTAAATGGAAGGAAGTCAAGAGTTAAGGTAATGTAAAGAGAGCTAGAGAGACACATTACAAATCAGTCAATATATTTATTGGCATAGATTAAGCTTATAGTTATCATACTGTGTTCTGTAAAATCTCAAGAAATGGTTATGGGAGCTTCCTGGGAGCTCCTGGCATGCCCAGGGAGGATGTGAAAGCTCTTTGCCTTGGTAGCACTAGAGAATGTCTCTGAGTTATGGCACCAAAGTATGTTACCAGCCGTGAATCCGTGTGGGTCAGCAGCGACCTCAGTTCTTGCCTCTTCAGAAGAAAGAATTTGACGCAGGAGCAGAAGGCAGAGTGAGAGGCCAAGGCAAGTTTTAGAGCAGAAGTGAAAGTTTATTAAAAAGCTTTGGAGCAGGAATGAAAGGAAGTAAAGTACATTTGGAAGAGGGCCAAGCGAATGAGTTGAGAGATCAAGTGCGTGGTTTGACCTTTGACGTGGGGTTTTCTACGTTGTGATGCTTCTGAGGTCTGCAAATCTTCTCCCCGACTGTTCTCTTGGGGTGGGCTGTCCGCATGCACAGCCTGCCAGCACGTGGGAAAAGCCACATGCTCTGCATTTACTGGAGTTGTGCGCATGCTCACTTGAGGTGCTGTTCTCTTACCAGGCAAACGTCCTAGAAGGTCATTTCCCGATTAAACTCCATTTTGCCTCTTAGTGCACAGGCTTGAGCCCACTCGCCCAATGATTCGCCCAACTCCTGATATCTTATTGGGAAGCTGCTGATCACCAGTATCGGATGTTTCTATCTATAGGGAGACTGCCTTTCCCTGGCACTGGCTGTGGTCAATTACGACTTTTGAGAGACAGTTTAACAACTGCCTGGCCATTATGCTGTGGTTAAGGGGGTCTCTACCACATGAGGTGCCATGTGACTTTACTCTGTCATATTGGACCAATTCAAAAGCCTTATCACATTTGCTTCTTCAGCTTCCCCTCCTGGGTCTTACAGATGTTAATAAAAACATTAGGTTAATTAGCAGAAGAATGGAGAAAGGCAAAAGAGAGCCAATGGGAAGGTAAAAATGTTTAAATAGTTATTAAAAAATAAGATGAGGCTGGACGTGGTGGTTCACGCCTCTAATCCCAGCACTTTGGGAGGCCACAGCAGGTGGATCACTTGATGTCAGGAGTTCAAGACCAGCCTGTCCAACATGGTGAAACCCCATCTCTACCAAAAAATACAAAAATTAGCTGCGTGTGTTGGCAGGTGCCTGTAGTCCCAGCTACTCACGAGGTTGAGGTGGGAGAATCACTTGAACCCAGGAGATAGAGACTGCAGTGAGCCAAGACTGTGCCACTGCACTCCGGCCTGGGTGACAGAATGAGACCCTGTCTCAAAAAATAAAAATAAAAAGAATAAGATGAATAAAGAAAATATTGATGGGTGAAACTAAGAAGAAAAAGAAATGAGGAGTCATGAGACTTGTCCCAGCAGGGTGGAAATCTTTAGATGACTATTAAGAAATGAAATAAATAAAATGGCAATTGTTGGAGTTAGAACAAAGGTCTTAATACAACACTATAGAAGGTTGGGTAGACCAAAGGGAGGTGCTTCTGGTCCCTCAACATTAAAGGGCCCCAAACGAGTTTGCTGTTTCTCCCAGTTTAGAGACGTTTTAAAAGCTGGAATGCACAGATTGCAATGAAAAAATCTGACCTCAAATTACCTGGGACAACAGTTAAGTAGACTAATCCAGATAAAATTAGATAAAAGGGCCAGGGTCCTTTGGCTCAACTCTTGGCTGGTGATATGGTTTGGCTCTGTGTCGACACCCAAATCTCATCATGTTGAGAGAGGGATCTGTAATCCCCTTGAGAGAGAGAGGTGATTGGATGATGGGGGCAGTTTTCCCCATGCTGTTCTCATGATAGTGAGTTCTCATGATAGTGAGTTCTCATGAAATCTGATGGTTTTTAAGTGTTTGACAGTTTCCCTTTCACAAGCTGTCTTTCTCCTGCTGCCTTGTGAAGAAGGTGCCTACTTCTCCTTCGCCTTCTGCCATGATTGAAAATTTCCTGAGGCCTCCCCAGCCATGCAGAACTATGAGCCAATTAAAACCTCTTTCTTTATGAATTACCCAGTCTCAAGTATTTCTATATAGTAGTGTGAGAATGAATGAATGAATACAGCTGGGGACCCAAAGCCTTTTGCACAAGAAAGGGTAAAATGATATGGGGTTGGGGAAGAGAAGTTTCTGAATCTAGAATATAAAATCTAAGGCTTGACAGAATTGTGAAAGTTGGTATATTTGAACATCTTCATGTGAAGTGGTGGCATCCCTTTCACCTTATTTTATCATGGGAATGAACACTGCATCTGATTGGGGAATGTTTCCCTTACCTGGTACTGTAAAACAGAAGGCATGTAAATTCACCCTTCCAGCAATATTAATTGGATAAGCTAAATGAGAATCAGATTGCCAAGCCAACACATTGCAGAGTAGAAGCTAGAGTGCCGATAGAGACAAATTCACTGCTTAATAACCCTCAATTATTTCCTGGGACTTACGACAAAAGCCTCTGAACATCCAGCAACAACTACTGGGATTTGGACTGGAGGATTTCCTCTTGAGGGGCGTTTACTGCCTTGTTGTGAAACATTAGCTAAAGCTAACTCTATGCCACCTAAAATACCCAGGCTGTCTTGGATGATGTTGGAGAAACATTCTAATGTGAATGGTAGTGCCCAGAAGAGTTACATAATAAAATGGAAATGGTTTATAGAAGACCATGCTACATGGGGAATGCAAAGAGGAGCTACTCTTGAGAAGGAAGCTTCTTTTTCCCTATGACTGACTCTGGAACTATGTGAGAAACTGCTAGTGCCTGGTAAACTCAGTGCTGGATAAACAGCCCTCTACTGATCAACCAAGAGCTGCTTGGTCTGTGGATAGCAATTCCAAGATAAATGAACACCGTCCTGTTTGGAATGCTGCTACTTTGATCAAATAAGGTAAAAATGGACCTGCTCAGTGTGCTGAATTGCATGCCATTTTTCTAACAGTGATGAAAACATTGAAAAATGGTAGAACGTTCTATATTTGGGTTTTTACTGACAAAGGGGTGGTGACCAATGGCCTGGCCATACCCTCACACAAGAGTGCAAAACTTGGTCTATTAAGAGGATGCCTACAAGGGAGCATGTCCCAAAGGGAATTTGAGGGGTGTATTCAAGTAGAGTAAGTCAGTGCCCATCAGAAGAAATCCTTTCCCGGTTTACATAGTGAGTAGAATCAACAAGCAGAATTCCCCATGTGCTCCCTGGAGGTGGCCACCTGGGTCCACAGAAATGAGTGGGTATGTGAGTGTTGTAGCAGGGCAGAGATTGGCTGAATCTAGACATGCTTCTTTTGCATCCTCTCAGGCACAACATGCTGGGAAGTGTTAGCAGCAGCAAAGTGATTCCTGCCTCCTTGGAGAAAAGAATTCAGCTGAGGGGCATAAAGCAGAGTGAGAAACAGAGGCAAGTTTTTGAACAGGAGTGAGAGTTTATTAAAAAGTTTTAGAGCAGAAGCAGAAAGAAATAATGAGCAGAGTAAACAGATATCCCACAGAGTGAGAGAAAATCCTCGCAAACTATGCATCTGACAAAGGACTAATACCCAGAGTCTACAAAATAACTCAAACAAATCAGCAAGAAAAAAGCAAATAATTCCATCATAAAGTAGGCTAACATGAATAGACAATTATCACAAGACATACAAATGGCCAAGAAACATATGAAAAAATGCTCAGCATTTCTAATGATCAGGGAAATGTAAATCAAAACCATAATGTGATATTACCTTACTCCTGCAGAATGGCCACAATAAAAAAATAATAGATTGTTGGCATGGATGTGCTGAAAAGGGAATACATTTACACTGCTGGTGGGAATGTAAACTACTATAACCACCATGGAAAACACTATGGAGATTTCTTAGAGAACTAAAAGTAGAACTACCGTTTGATCCCACAATTCCACTACTGGGTATCTAGCCAAAGGGAAAATATGAAAAAGACACTTGCCCAAGCATGTTTGTAGCAGCACAATTCACAATCACAAAAATATGGAACCAGCCCAAATGCCTATCAATCAACAAGTAGATAAAGAAAAGAGGGTACATCACACGCCTGTAATCCCAGCCACTCAGGAGGCCGAGGCACGGGAATAGCTTGAACCCTGGAGGCAGAGGCTGCAGTGAGCCAAGATCATGCCACTGCACTCCAGCCTGGGTGACAGAATGAGACCCTGTCAAAAAAAAAAGAAGAAAGAAAGA
>NW_016107514.1:5785532-5834720 GCF_001604975.1 Cebus imitator | reverse complement strand
AGAAAGAAAGAAAGAAAGATGGATGGAGAAAGAAGGAAAGAAAGAAAGAAAATGTGGTATGTATATGCTGTGGAGTACTACTCAGCCATAAAAATGAACAAAATAATGGCATTTGCAGCAACTTGGATGGAGTTGGAGACCGTTACTCCAAGTGAAATAACTCAGGAGTGGAAAACCAAACATCATATGTTCTCACTTATAAGTGGGAGGTAAGCTATGGGGATGCAAAGGCGTAAGAATGACACAATGGACTTCGGGGATTGGTGTGGGGGAAGGATGTGAGGGAGTGAGGGATAAAAAGCTACACATTGGGTGCAGTGTACACTGCTTGGGAAATGGATACACAATACCTCAGAAATCACACCTAAAGAAGTTATCCATGTAACCAAACACCACTTCTTCGCCAAAAGCTATTGAAATTAATTTTTTTTTTAAGTTTTACAGCAAGAGCAAAAGAAAGTAAAGTACACTTGGAAGAGGGCCGAGTGGGCAACTTGAGAGATCGAAGTGCCCTGTTTGGCTCTTGATGTGGGGTTTTATACATTGCCATGGTTCTGGGGTTTCCATTTCTCCTCCCTTGATTTTTTCCAGTGGGGTGGGCTGTCCGCATGCACAGTGGTTTGCCAGCACTTGGGAAACTACATGCGCAATGTGTTTTCTTAAGTTGTGCACATGCTCATTTGAGGCATTTTTCCCTTGCCAGTTGACTGTTCCTAGAGGAAGATCATAAACCAGTTAAACTGTTATTTTATCTTTTAGTGAGCGCTCTTGAGCCTGCTTGCCCAGCTCGTGAGAGCTTATCAGGAAGCAGCTGATCACCGGCTTCAGGTGATTTCTACTGCCTTTCCCTGGCACTGGCTGTGAGCAATTCTTATTTTAGAGTGACAGTTTAACAACTGCCTGACCATCCCCTGATGGTCGCCTGACATTCCTTGGGTGGCGAGGGGTGGGGGAGCTTCTCCTGCCCTGCTCGTGTCTGACTACCTACTCTAACAGAAGAACTGTTCTGTTTCTCATCAAAGGAGACAGGGACTGCTGATGGTTATGGGGCAGATTCTCTGGTGGAAAGACCCTGAACATAGCTGGCAAGTGAAACTGATGCTGGTAGCCCTGGGGATCTACAAATATGTCTTGACAATAGACACTGACTCCAGAGTGGGCTTTGCTTATGCAATGAAAATGAAAATGCGCAGAGTGTCATTAAAAAAAAAAACAGATGTTGCCTGGATATGGATGGTCAACCATTATTTCTTCAGACCAAGGAACACGCTGTACAGCCCATAATGTCCAGCAATAGGCACAGATATAGACTCCTTAGAATAATAGTTTCATAGAGAAGTAGAATGGGAAATTGAAACATTGTTTCTCTAAAACAGTGGGGGAGATATAATCATGAAGGGCACGCTTACACGCCTTCAGGAATGTGTGCTCACACTCAACAAGAGTGGGACTAGACTGACCCTGCTAGATTTTTTTCTCATTTTTCTGGTTGATCTGGAGAAGAGGGGGCGGAGAAGATGCTGGTATGACAATGCAATTCTTGCTGAGAGAGAATCACACTAGTATAATTACTATAATTTTTCTTTCATCCCCAGATTACCTCAAAAAAAAATTTAGGCTGGGCACAGTGGCTCATGCCTGTAATCCCAGCACTTTGGAAGGCTGAGGAAGGAGGAGCACTTGAGTCCCAGAGTTTAAGGCAAGCTGGATAATATGGTGAGACCTCATCTCCATAAAATACATTAATAATAATTTTTTAAAAATTATTTATTTTGCCCCCCTCCCTAATGCACTAGTCCTAGGACCAGGGCTACAACTACACATGCTGAAACAGCAGAGGTGATTTCTAAACAGAAAAACTGGACCTATGTTCTTAAATCTTATGTCAAAATCCTTAAGGGCATGATGGGAGTGGGTTGTGCCTTCACCCAAGTAGCAAAATTGGGGCTAACAGTGAATGCAGCAGTATTGCCTCATAGTAAAAATAGCTGCTTAGTTCTGCACCTGTGTCACCTTACCCTGTTGGAATGGGAGCGGACTGAGGAGGAGCTACTTGCTAGACTTGTATTGCTGCCCGCCATCTAGACCAGTACGGTGGTGTTTCTAACATCTTTTCCAAAGGTGCAAAGGTTTGGATATTAATGGAGAGAAGCAGAAACAGTAGCTGAGAGTAGGAAATGAATACATAGGTTATTAATTGGAAAAAGTTCAGTGTTACATTTTGTGAAAGGAAAATAAATCGGGACCTCAAAATCACAAAGCCAAAGGAAAAAGTCAATCTGGGAACTGCATCAGGCAAAACTGCCTCCCATTTCATTCCTAAATAAGACAGCTACAAAGAAAAAAATCTACATAGCTCCCTCACAATTTGCCCAGTAGGAAATTCCTTGCGGGCCCCAAGATTTTTACCCTAAAACGGTTCTCTTGAATTTCACCTTAACGATGTAACTTGATAGCTTATCCTTACAGGTATAGGACAAAGAACACCATTCAAAGTCATCCCTCCGCTCACCTGAGCCAAGTGAATATCTGATTGCTTCCTCTGCCCTATGCTTATTTTACCTTATGTAAAAATGCAGATTCGCTGAGCTAGATGAATCTATAAGCCACTATTTTTCCGTTCTCCTCTCACATGTGAACGGCTAATCAAAACTCACAAGATTGCAATCATTTACCTCTTATCTACTTACATCTTTATTTTTTAATTTTTTAAGTTCCAGCATACATGTGCAGAACGTGCAGGTTTGTTACGTAAGTATACGTGTGCCATGGTGGTTTGCTGCACCCATCAACCCATTATCTAGGTTTTAAAGCCTGTGTGTATTAGGTACTTGTCCTAATGCTCTCCCTTCCCCTGTTGCCCACCCGCCGTGTTGTTCCCCTCCCTATGTCCATGTGCTCTCACTGTCCAACTCCCACTTACATCTACTCACATCTTTTGAAAATTTCCTTCTCTTTCCCCAATAACTACTCTTTCCCCTTGAGATAGTGAAGCCCTCTAAATCGTCTTTGGAGAAAGGCAAAGACACTTGTCTCCTGGGCATGTATCCTTAAGCTTGGCAAAATAACCTTCTAAATTGATTGAGACCTGTCTCAGGTACTTTTTGGTTTACAGTTAACAACTCAAAAGAGTCTCAGAGCAAGAGATGGCATTGTCAGTCATCCGTGATACCTGAAAGGGTGGGGCTGAATATTTACTAAGGCCACTATTGCTTTTGGGACCTGGCGAGACTGACAAGAAACCTGCAAACCTGGCTGGCCTCATCCTAGAAGATATTCATACGATCTGATGAACTGGACTGATTAATGATTGTGTGTGTATATATTTATGTAAAGGATGCATGGTTGAAAGCCAGGGGCTGGCCTGTGATGTTATAACAGATATTGGTTTTCATTCATGGTTCCTGGTTCATAACTCCCATAGCCCTTGTCAAAGTCTTCTGTCACAATGTTGGGTGTGTTAGGCCTCAGGAAATAGAATCTTTCTTCTGCCCACCTTTCACCTGCTCAAGGCAGGACTCTAATGTTCTCCCACCTTTCTGATTGTGGGTCTTAAGGCCCTCCCAGGAGAGGGTCCCACCCTATACCCTAGGGGGAGGAATGCTGATATCATGGAGCTTCCATAAAAACCCAAGAGCACAGGGTCAGTGAGCTACCAAGTAGCTGAACTTGCAGAGGTCCCTGAAGGGTTGCATATCTGGCGAGGACATGGAAGCCCCCTGCCCCTTACCCCATGCCTTGCCCTACATGTCGCTCCTTCATCTGTATCCTTTCTAATATCCTTTATAATAAACCAGTATATATAAAAAAGAAAAAAAGAAGAAGAAAAAGGCTGGATATGGCGGCTTACACTTGTAATCCCAGCACTTTGGGAGGCCAAGGCGGGTGGATCATGAGGTCAGCAGTTCGAGACAAGCCTGGCCAACATAGTGAAACCCCATCTCTACTAAAAATACAAAAAATTAGCTGGGTGTGGTGGTGGGCACCTGTAATCCCAGCTACTCAGGAGGCTGAGGCAGGAGAATCACTTGAACCCAGGAGACAGAGGTTGCCGTGAGCCGGGATCACCCCACTGCACTCCAGCCTGAACTACAGTGCAAGACTCTAGCTGAAAAAAAGAAAAAAACAAAAAAAAAAAAAAAAAAAACAGAAAGATAAGAAAAAGAAATAGCTATGTTTATATAAACATGTTTTTAAAATTGTCACGGTATTTGCTAATATAAACAGTGTACATAATATATTTATGAAAATAAACGACAAAAAAAATCTGCTTTTGTGTCGTTAAGATGAATCTTTAGCCACTGAAATCCCTGAAACCTTAAGAAGCAAATTTCTGGAGGCCAGTCGAGTCCTCTCTGGGAATCTCGAGGACTGGCTTAAGGAGCTTTCACTTTGGGAAGTCATTTAGCTGAGAGCACAGAGAGGGTAGTGGAAATGACTCAGCCATTGTCACCAAACCGACCTGGATTTTAATCCCAGCACACACTATACTCTGTGAGAAACCAAGAAAGTGACGCAATTCTCGGTGCTTATTTCCTCAGACATTACCAATAAAATGGGTAAAATTAAAAAAAAAGAAACTCCGCAGGATTATTAGAAAATCAATGACATATTACGTGCAGTAGAACACAGCAAAGCGCTGGACACAGAGTGAATAATAAATGTGAGTTGCCTGTCCTTGCTTTTCTTTTAACCAGCCTTCCAACGTGACAGATAGGACTATGCCAGCTCATTGAATCACACACTTCACAGAAGATACTCTGTGTCTGTATATGCAGGACTATGAAAAAGGTATGCTTTGTGCATATGTCTGATGCTCTTAATTGCACCTTCTTCCAGACAGCTTCTCATCTTCCCCCGCCTTCTAATCTGGCAGTACTTTACAGGGTTCAACTTGGCTCTGACCCTAAAATAACTTATTTTGCTTCTGATCGTCCATAACAAGAAACATTTTTATGGAATATAATGGAGAGCTGGCAGCAGGTTGAGAATCTAACACAAGACTTAAAATGCTACAGTTATCCGTCAGTCACACTACAGAGCAGGTCACGCATAATAAACGGCTGCTTTATTAGCTTGATGGAGTATGCAGCAAATACAAAATGACAGAAAGCAGCTACAGACCAGAAGCTGAGGAGTTGCAGGAAAATGTGCTGGTGTGGGCCAAATCATGGATGCCACTGACAATGCCAGAGATCCCTTCTGATCAGCACACATTTCTTTATTGGGAAGCTCCTGGGACATTCCAAGCACAAGAGCCATCCATCCCTGAAGGGAAGGCAACCAGCATCCAGACTACACTCTTGTGACAGTTGGCTACAAAATCTGCTTTTCTCAACACTGAGATGCTACTAAATAAACATGAAACTATTAAAAGCCTATTTTCATGTTAAATTAGCAAGGATATTTAGGGATTTGTTTCATGGCTTTAATCCAGGCAATTCCTCCCTCATCTTTTTTTGAAACAGACTAAAGTTCTGTTTCTGCCTTTATCTATCCTGGGAGCATTTGTTTGTGACATGCAGAAAATGGGAACTAAATAGCCAGCAAGTCAAAAAGGGCAGATGATGCAAAGTCTATAAGGCAGAAGCGAATGTGGGAACAATCCGAGGGCTCAGACTCCTCTCCTGAGCACCACTGCATTTCAAAAGCACATCAGCTGTGCTGGTTTGAGAGTAGTAATCCCCACATGCCAGCTACAAAGTGTGCAAGTTTTTTTGTTTGGTTGGTTTTGTTTTGTTTTGTTTTTTGAGACAGAATCTCGCTCTGTCGCCAGGCACCAGGCTGGAGTGCAGCTGCACAATCTCAGCTCACTGCAACCTCCGCCTCCCTGGGTTCAAGCAATTCTCCTGCCTTAGCCTACCAAGTAGCTGGGATTACAGACGTATGCCACCATGCCCAGCTAATTTTTATATTTTAGTAGGGATGGTGTTTCACTCTGTTCGCCAGGATGGTCTCGATTTCTTGACCTCATGATCCGCCGCCCTCAGCCTCCCAAAATGCTGGGATTACAGGCATGAGCCACCATACCTGACTGAGCAAGTTTTTTTTTTTTTTTTAAGAATTTTTTTTTTTTTTTTTTTTTAGACAAGGTCAGGCTCTGTCACCCAGGCTGGAGTACAGCGGTGGGATCTCCACTCACTGCAGCCTGCACCTCTTGGGTTCAAGCAATTCTCCTGCCTCAGCCTCCCAAGTAGCCTGGATTACAGGCAGGCACCACCATGCCCAGATAATGTTTTTGTATTTTTAGTAGAGATGGGATTTCACTATGTGGCCAGACTGGTCTCAAACTCTTGACCTCAAGTGATCCACCTGCCTCAACCTCCCAAAGTCCTGGGATTACAGGTATGAGCTACCACGCCCGGCCTAGAATACAATTTTTAAGTGTAATTCCATTTTATCCTATGCCATAGTGACTTTCTGATCCATAAAGATGTCACAGAATAGCATACTGTTGAAATCATCAAATTACAAGAGTATAGGCTTAAGACTATGTCCAGCCAAATTACATCTGAGCATTTCACGGAAAAATAAAAAGTAAAAAACTTTTGCTCAATGATCTATGCTTTTTCCATCTTAAAATTATTTATGTTAGTATGTTTCAAGTCAATTTTGTTTCCCTGCATAATCCGAGTAACTGCCACAATTTTCCATTTTACTTTGCAAGTATTCATACATTAGGCCTAACATTTTACAATGATCTACCACAACCAGTTAAATCTGTCTCTATAAACAGTAACTTTACTTTCTGAACCAAAAACAGGCCACCTGAGCTGCCAGGAGGGCAGAGTGTTTTACACCTTAGCCTGTATCCCTGATTCACTCACTCCCTTCTCCATCAAATAAGTATTCAAAACTGCCACTGGTAGTATCTTTCTAAACTGGAAATCAAATCAAGTCACTTCCATGCTTCAAAACTTTTGATGTCTTCTCTTTTTTCTAAAAGATAAAATCTAAGCCTCTTGGTTGGACAAGCAAACCTCTAAACAGCCAGGCTCAAGCTATCGCTTTCTGAAAAGAGAATCCACCTCATGAGCCCACCTACTATCCAGTCATTCTTAACTTCTCACCCTGGTTTAACACAGCCTTTTCCAGATTTCTTATCTTTGCACCTGCTATTCTTTCAGTGGAAATATTCTTACACACTCCAAATCCCCCCAACCCCACCCATACACACACTCACTTCTACTGTTTTGAAATCCTTCAAAACAGATTTCAGTGTCTTCTCAGGGTATCTTTCCAAGACTCTCCCAGGTAGTTAGTTGTTCCTTAACAAGTTATGTGTGCCTATAGCAAAGCACTCACAACATTTTATATCAGTGTATCTATTCATACATTTACGTCCCCTGCTACGCTATAGCTCTCTACAGTTTTAAGTAAACAATTTTGATGGATAACTCCAAATGATAACTGTCTGCTGGACGCTGGAGTCTGTTTTTGCCTCAGGGTCATGAGGTAAATTCTATCAGGGTCAAGGTTACCACTTGGGGGAGATGTTGTAAAGAGAATTGCAGCACTGGGTCAGGGAAGGGACAAAACAGTGATCTTTAAAAATTCCTTGACAACTTTAATTTTTTAATGACTCTTCTAAACCTAAGCTGATGAGCGTAGACAATAGAAATAGCCTCACAACAATATTTTTGGTTTTCATCAGTAACCAGCAACCATAAAGCCAGGGCAGCCACGAGGCTTCACTGCACAGAAAGGCAGCATACTTCTAGTTCACTCATTAGACACAGCTTGGGGTTCACTGCTGTGCTTTTTCTGTCTCTAGAAAGCTAATTACAAAGACCTGTCATTCCCATTTTTGTTGGTAACTAAAGCAGTTCAAGAGATATGCCTGTTGCGGAAGTGTGAGAAGTTAGAGAGGGTTAATTGGGACAGTTGCTAATTTCAAAGAAGAGGAACATAATAACAAAAATGCTTTTTTTCCTTACAAAGAAATTCCCTTTGAACTACAAACATAAGCTCCAGGCGAAATGCATTGGCCCAAATATTTAGACTGATGTCATGCCAGCGGACATGCCGTGTGAGCCTTTAAGTTAGAGTGCTACAGTGCTAAGGCTGTTTCGACAGGAAAACTACACCATGCTGCATCCAGTTCTGGAATGTGTATTTCAACTACAGAATATGATAACAACAATGAGTAGTAGCACATCTTCAGACTTGATCTGAGACAAAGAACAAAATACTTTAGGAATAATTCCTGAAGAACAGAATGGGATTCAGCCTTGTTTGCCTCTTCACAAATCATTTAAAAAAAAAAAGTCAAGCAAATCTTTTTTACTTCTTAATTTGCTTCCACTTTATTCACAAGTTATGTATCCCTTTCCTCCTATGGGGTAGGGCATGGTTAGCAAAGCAATATAGGTAAAAGTTAGCCTCCTCTGTTGAATTTCTAGTATAGGTGCCGTACAGCACCAGCCTCTGTTCCTGGTACCTAGACACTGTGGCTAGCGTGGAAACCCCACACATGCACTCTCCAGTGTGAGGGAAAGATGCCTCCAGCTGACATAGAGCAGTCTCTGCCTTGTCCAGAGTCTGAAGCCAGTTTTGTCCTGAGTACCTCTCCTTACACAGTGGGCATTCTGATTTTATTTGATTCTGAGCCCCAGTTTGCTGCTAGCTGCAAAGACATGAACTAGAATCCTGTGCCGCCTCTCCCTCTTTAGGAGCCTCTACATACTGCAGAGTTGCTAACACAGTTTTTCTACAAGCAATCATCTAAACCAAACCTATGTCACCAAAAAAGCAAAGCAGAGGCTGGGTGCAGTGGCTCTCACCTGTAATCTCAGCAGTTTGGAAACTGAAGCTGGAAGGATGGCTTGAGCTCAGGCATTCAGCACCAGCCTGGGCAACAAAGCAAGACCCTGTCTCTAGAAAAAAAATACAAAAATTAGCTAATTGTGGTGGTGCATGCTTAGGCACCAGCTACTTGGTGAGGCTGAGGTGGGACGATTGCTTGAGCCCAGGAGTTCAAGGCTACAGTGAGCCATGATTATGGTACTGCACTGAACCTGGGTAACAGAGCAAGCCCCTGTCTCAGAAAAAAATAAATTCCTAAAACTCAATAATAAAACGATAAATAACACATTAAAAAAAGAGCAAAGCAAAGAGATAATCAGAAAATAAATATCTAGAAGAAGAGAAGTATCTGAGAGCAGTGTTCACAACATCTAATGAGAATTTCTCATCATCACCAGTCAAAATTTTAAAAATAACAGCTCCATCACAAAGCTGCTGTCTTTCCTTATCCGTACATTTGGAAAAAATAGCAGACCTTGGTTCTAAGATGTTCATTCAGCTATGGAATTCAGTTCATCAGAATCTCTACAATTTATGTTTTCTAACTGCCCCTTTCTAGAATCATCAAAAGTCCTTTAGTGCTGATATGTGAACCAAATGAAAGTTGTTCTGAGACAACTATTACTCAGGCCAAATTACTTTAATGTAAAGTATGTTAATAATAACAGCTTTCCAAGAATACTAACAGAGCCCAGGGAACAAGTTTAAGCAATCCTTTATGGAACAAAGGACCTTGTGTTTTCACTCATTGTTCCACTGAAACAACTGAAACATAACTAAAATATACAGAGAAAGCTCTACAGATCACAGCACCATTTCACTTCCTTCTCAAAATTATGGTCCTGCTTGCCTTTTCTAGTGATAAAAGCCAAAATAAAACCTCAAAATTAAATATGTAAACCCATGATTGTTTATAGATGTCCAGTTTTTTATGACACAGATTTGATCCAGTTCTGCATGACTAAGAAAATTAAGCATGAAACATCTCTTTCAACCAACTTCTCAGGCACTGAGATGGTTTGCTGCAATTTGACACGTGTGTGCCTTTTCTTCGTAAAAAAACAAGAAATACAGAGATAGATGGCATCACCTGAAAAGCAAAGAAAGTGAGGGCCTAGTTCTGTGGAGGCAGTGTAATCACTTGCAAGCAGTTTATCATTCAACATAATAACACAGGCCTTAAAAAGCCTGCTCTGACACTCTCATTTGTCCTGTGATAGACTGCTCACTGCATGGGAATTTAATATCCCCAATGCAATCAAACTTTGTGGTGCACAGAATTTGCCCATCATCTATAAGGTAGAAGTCACAATACAACTCACTTCACTCACCAGGGCAAGATGCCGCAAGGGGCCACAGTCTGTCACCCACAGGTTGGTTCTCAACCCAGCTCCACATAAGACTTATTTGTGAATACCCAGACCCCACCTCAGAATGTATGAGGCAAGAGCATGGATGTTTTTTTCAAAGCTATGCAGGTGATTCTATCACAGAGCTACGTTGAGAATCGCAAGGATTCAGCATTTGACCTTTCAGCGTGATTACTGGTGGTGTTTTGAGATTTGGTTCAAGGGAAGGGTATACACCACCTTCCAGAAAACGAAGGCAGCCTCATTTGTGAGGCTACATAATAGTTTTCCTTGCAGATGGGCAGCCCTCAGGGAGTTCTCTGATGGGGTATAAATCTCCTGTTCCATAGAAACAAGCAGATCTCCTGGCTGTTCTGCTGCTGATTAGCCTGGTACAAAATGTCATGTCCCAGGCAAAGTAGATGTTGTTATCATTAGTTTATAAAGAAATGGAAAATCTGAAAGGTAAAATGGCTTGCCTAGTTTCATATTGCTGGCTGAAAAGTGGCCGGCTTAAAGCAAAGATTACAATTTTCCATCTCCAGGTTTTTTCCTGATCTTAAAATGTATTGTCTACTGTGTTATCTTCCCATATGAATTAAATTTCAGGTTTAGGAAAACAGGATGTATTAATTTAAAAATGAAAACAAAGGTTTTCTTATTTTAGTTTATTTTGGAGCAGTGATTTTCAGTGTCATTCTTGAACCAGCAATATGAGAATCACTTTGGAATTTATTAGAAATGCAAATTCTCAGCCTCTGCCCCAGACCTAGAGAACCAGAAGGTCTACGGATGGGGCCAGCTCACCAGGGGATTTAGATGCTTCCTAAAGTTGGAAAACCACTGTTTTTAACAACAGCTAAACTGTCAAGCTGTAAGCATTTTCCCCAAAATGTTGTTGAGGTAGAACTCATAAAAATAAAAATACTTTTTAAAGTAACCCCAAAGGTAAAGCCAGAGAAAAGTGGTTTTGGCTACTTGATCGCCAGAGGTTGGGTGGGTACCTCTCTCTGGGGTGATTTATAAACCTAGAGTTCCTCTAGTTTGTGGCTGCACTATCTTTTGGAGCTGTGGAGGCCTATCCTGAATTCTCTGCTTCCAGCCAGCCAGAGAAGTGTGGAAAGGGTACATTATGAAAGACTTTTGAGGGTGCCAGTCTTCTTGGCTACAAGATAATCATGAGACAATCCTCAGAAATCAGCCCTAAGTCAAGTTTTTCTCTTCCTTGAGGAAAGAAGGCATTCGAGTAAAAGTTAAGACAGGCAGAAACAGTTTAAAGAAAATATGTTAAACAAAGAAAGACAATTCTCTGACAGGGAAGGTAACAGGGCTTAATTAGTTCCTTAAACTGGCAGAACATAGAGGAAAAGGCCCTATGGAGTGAGGTAGACAGCTTTAACAAATCTATTTTCTTTTCTACTCCGGTACATGGCCAAATTCTCCAGCCTCCTCGGCAATAAAGTGTAGCCACATGACTGTGTTCTGATTGATGGAATATGAATAGAAGAGATGGATGCTATTTCTAGCCCGGCACCCCCAAAGTCTTTCATAATGCCTCCTTTCCACACTTCTCTGGCTGGCTGGAAGCAGAGAATTCATCATAGACCTCCACAGCTCCAAAAGATAGTACAGCCACAAGATAGAGGAAGGCTAGGTTTATAAATCACCCCAGGGAGAGGCACCCACCCAACACCAGCACAGAAATGCTGCATGAATGAGACTTAAGTTGCACTGGGCTAAGCCAGTGGTGTTTGGGTATTTTTATAGACAGTGCGTACCATATGGGATTTAAGTATTTACTAATTAAAATAAATGCTTATTTAGCCAAAGCAGCAAAACTTCATTTCAATCTGAAACCTGCAACTTAAAATGTGTACAGAGCAGCAGCCGTGAAATTCCCTAAAGATCAAAGTCAAAAAGTGCTCCATAAAGATCAGCCTTGCACAACTGTGCCTTGTTTTTTTCTGTTAGTCTTCCCCAATGATGGAGGATTCCACTCACATTCTTGACCAGGCTGTCTTTTCGGAAATGTACCATCACATCCACATGATGTGGGGGAAAGGTGATCTAGTTCGGGTTTTAAGTCTAACCCTAGTAATTGACCACAAACAACATGATGGACATGTTTGTGGGAATCGTCACTTTTCTCCCCACTCCCATCTTTTGTAATGACATCTCCCATTTTCCTTTAATGGCCTATGTCTTCCTTGAAGATTTCATATCTGTAGTTCAGTATTTATTCATTAATTCCAAAATTATTTGTTAAAATCCAACTAGGAGTCCAACCTTGCTAGTTACTCTGGGTACAATAGTGAACATAAATTTACAGGGTGGGGAAAACAGATATGTCATATTTTTCCATCTCTCCATAGCTTTTGACATGGGTGAACTTCTGTTGCTTTTCATCACACAACCATCTACTAGTTTCCTTCTAGTCTCTGCAGTTCCTTCTACTTTGCACAATCATTATTCTTTATTCAATAATTACATTGCATTAAATGATGAAACCTTCTCAGATTTCTGTCTTAACCTTTCTCTCTTTTTAATTTCTATATTCAGCGAATTATATCCACACCAGTGGTCTCAATTTTCATCTATTTATACAAGAGTCACAAATGTGTTAATATTTCTCTGGCACAGGCCTTTCCAGGGACTTCTAGACTCATATAACCAATTATACCAATTTCCTACTAAATGTCCCTGCTTGGCTATCTCAAAGGCACTTCAAGCACATCATAACACAAAACTGAACTCATTGCATACAGCCCCACACTACAGCTCCACACCTGGTTTTCTTCTAACGTGACCATTATCAGTGAACAACATGAGCTTCCACTCTGGTAAGCAAGCCAGAAATCTAGGAATCACCCCTGACTCCTCCTTCTCTCTCACTCCTGATATTGACTCTAAAACCATACCTTGTCAATTTGGCTTCCAAAATATCTTCCAAATCTGTTCACTGCATTACATCTCCTCTACTGTATCCTACTCCAAGCTGCTCACATCTCTTGATTGAATTGTGGCAACACTTTTTCCATTTAAACCATCACCAGTCCATTCTCCACAATGCAGAGTGATCTTTCTCAAAGTACAAATCTGCTAATTTTACTACTGCTTAAAACTCATCTAGAGGCTTCCTGTCAATCTCAAGCTGAGGATCCAAATGCTCGACATTTTCCATAGGATCCTACCTTTGTCTGGATCCCACCCGCCTACCCAGCCTCTGCCCAAGACCATCCTTTCACTTTCCCCTGTGAGCCAACCACACTGGCTTTTTTTCTTGAATAAGCATGTTCCCTCCAACCACAAGGCTTTGAGACAACTTCCTTGGCTCAGACAATCTCCCTACCCATATCATTCCTCTTTTACCTCTTCTTTTAGAGTTTATCTCACCATGTTGCCCTTTATCAGGAATCTTAGTTGGACCTTCACTTTGCGGTCAATTGCCTCTTTCCTACGTCTCTCATCTCCACATTTATCATAGTTGTAAATTTGCATTCATTTGTAAGACTCGTTGATTACTATCCATTTCCCTCACTAAACTACCAGCAGCCTGTGAGAGCAGAAACCACCTTCTGCTTTTATTCCACCCTTGTATCCTGAGTCTCTCACTCATTTAACAAATACTGTGAGGTTACACTAATAACAAGACAGGGAAGTTTCCATCTGTTGTGGTACTTACACTGTAGTGACAGATAATGACAAATGGAAAGGACATAAGATAGAAGCGAACAGCTGGCACAATGCCAGGCTCATTATTAACATTCAGTAAGTATTTACTGTTGTTACAGCCAGTTGGCAGATAAGCAGAGCTCACCAAGGAGCTTCTAACCCAGGCTTCTCTTCTTCAGGTTATGAGAGATGGAGGGGGCGAGGAGAAACAGGTGACGTGAACAGTCTGTTGTTGCTTCAGTGCCCCTTTCCAAGGAAGTAAGGTGTGATGCATTGATTTTTGGATTTCTGTCGTGAGACAGGGATGACTGGTCTTACTGATAAGAGTGATTCAGTAACTTACACGCAATAAGACCCTGGTCAGGCTGCAGGAAAGGCTGCATCTGCTGTAACTATTACTGTTTTGCTCAAATTATAGCTGACTCTCAGACACTGCTTTGAACTAGGCACAGTAAAATTTAAACTGTTTTCTTGATTTAAGGTTGTCCTTTCAAAGTTAAGTATGTAAACAAATTCATTGTATCTTGAGGATACTTTGAACATAAATATAATGTTGAAGTCTAGAATCATCTTAATCTTCTTCCCAGCCCTTGGGTACTCTTGCAAATTGAAGTTGTCCTCGGTTATTTTTCTCCTCCTCTAGCTCTGGAGTAACAATAAAATTTTGTGCATCAAATGATAGATAAGAAATGCTCTTCCCCAGGCGGAAAATGGGATCAAAGCAAAGTATGTTACTCAAACTTTCAGCCTTTGTAAAAAGCAAATGTGTCTTCACAGGATGAACTAAAATACTTAAGGTTTGGAGAAAATAAGGTCTAGAAAATCCTTTAAAGTTCATGTTCGATTTCATAAATAAATTATTCTACTGAATAAAAGTTTTAAAACCATTAGTTCTCAGGTTTTTTAAAATGATTCTCTGTGTGTGTGTGTGTGTGTGTGTGTGTGTGTGTGGTGATGAGATAAAGGAGGGACTTTAGAAATTTTCTAAAAATTTTTAAATAAAAGAGCCTGCACATCTTTCATTTTGAAAGGTGACTCTTGATAACAGGAATTGAAGATGCTTCAGTTACTCCTGATCACACACATTACTGAACTAATAATCACCCTTAAGTTAACTGAATTAACTTATTCAATGGCAGTTTCTTGGAAAAAGTAAGTTATTCTCTCTTAACCTCAACAACCTAGCCTTAAGATAGTAATAATACTACTTCCCTTATGTTTAGATAATGCTCAATAGCATCTGATGAACCTACCGATAAAAGGTAACCAGAAAAGATAATTATTATGATGATTCTGTCTTTACCAGAATAAGACTTTACAGCCGAAAGAAGGCAGTAGGGAATATGTTTAGATCAAATATATAGCCGGCAGTGTCCTGACATCTCCAGTCAGTTTATTCTCTGGGAGTGGGACTTAAGAAGCTGTTTCCCACGCACTGGGACGTGTTGGACATGGGAGGAGAGGGAGAGCATCAAGATAAATAGCTAATGCATGTGGGGCTTAATACCTAGGTAATGGGTTAATAGGTGCAGCAGAATACCACGTCACACGTTTACCTGTGGAACAAACCTGCAAGTCCTACACATGTATCCTGGAACTTTAAATTAAAATTTTTAAAAATGTTGTTCCCCTTCCTAGATGATCATCAGAATCACCTGGAGAGCATTTTTAAAAGTAAAGATTTACAAGGGAATCTGACAGCCAGATTTGGAAGCACTGAGCTTGAGGATATACGGTAACACTAATAATCTGGAGCATTTTGCACATATTACTTCTTATAAAGCTCATGACAACTCTCACTGTATGGAAAGGAAATAGAATTTGGAGTTGAGAGGACTGGACTTTTAGTTCCCATTTCATCACCTAACTTCTGTGATCCTCATTTTGGTCATCTAAAATTGAAAATAAGATGGACTTATATCTTCCCTCATGCCTGCTAGAACTTTTTAAGTGCAAAAGCACCTGCAAATATAAAGTATAATTACTTAAAATGAGAAATGGTGTTTTATTGTGGGGACGGGTTATGTGTCCTGAGTGTTTTTTTTTTATTGCAAAGTATCTTTGTTACTATTATTATTATACTTTAAGTTCTGGGGTACATGTGCAGGACGTGCAGGTTACATAGGTATACATGTGTCATGGCTGTTTGCTGCAACCATCAACACGTCATCTACATTAGGTATTTCTCCTAATGCTATCCCTCCCCTAGCCCCTCAACCCCGAACAGGCCCAGTGTGTGATGTTCCCCTCCCTTTATCCATAGGTTCTCATTGTTTAACACCCACTTATGAGAGGGAACATGTGGTGTTTGGTTTTCTGTTCTGTGTCAGTTTGCTAAGAATGATGGTTTCCAGCTTCATCCATGACCCTACAAAGGACATGAACTCATCCTTTTTCATGGCCGCATAGTATTCCATGGTATATATGTGCCACATTTTCTTTCCCAGTCCATCATTGATGGGCATTTGGGTTGGTTCCAAGTCTTTGCTATTGTGAACAGTGCTGCAATAAACACAAGGTACATGTGTCTTTGTAATAGAATGATTTATACTCCTTTGGGCATTGTAATGGGATTGCTGGGTTAAATGGTATTTCTAGTTCTAGATCCTTAAGGAATCAACACACTGTCTTCCACAATGGTTGAACTAATTTACACTCCCACCAACAGTGTAAAAGTGTTCCTATTTCTCCACATCCTCTCCAGTATCTGTTGTGTCCTGGTTTTTTGATTATTGTCATTTTAACTAGTGTGAGATGGTATCTCATTGTGGTTTTGATTTTCATTTCTCCAATGACCTATGATGAGCTTTTTTTCAAATGTTTGTTGGCTGCATGAATGTCTTCTTTTGAGAAGTGTCTATTCATATTCTTCACCCACTTTTTGATGGGGCTGCTTGTTTTTTTTCTTGTAAATTTGTTTAAGTTCTTTGTAGATTCTGAATATTAGCCCTTTGTCAGTCAGGTAGATTGCAAAAATTTTTTCCCATTCTGTTGGTTGCCAGTTCACTCTAATAATAGTTTCTTTTGCTGTTCAGAAACTCTTTAATTAGGTCCCATTTGTCTATTTCGGCATTTGTTGCCATTGTTTTTGGTGTTTTAGTCATGAAGTCCTTGCCTATGCCTATGTCCTAAATGGTATTGTCTAGATTTTCTTCTAGGGTTTTTATGGTGTTAGGTCTTATGTTTAAATATTTAATCCATCTTGAGTTAATTTTTATATAAGGTGTAAGGAAGGGATCCAGTTTCAGCTTTCTGCATATGGCTGGCCAGTTTTCCTAGCACCATTTATTAAATAGGGAATCTTTTCCCCATTGCTTGTTTTTGTCAGGTTTGCCAAAGATCAGATGGTTGTAGATGTGTGGCATTACTTCTGAGGCCTCTGTTCTGTTTCATTGGTCTATATTTTTTAGTACCAGTACCATGCTGTTTTGATTACTGTAGCCTTGAAGTATAGTTTGAAGTCAGGTAGCATGATGCCTCTAGCTTTGTTTTTTGATTTGTGTGTGTGTGTGTCGTTGTTGTTGTTTTTGTTGTTGTTGTTTTTGCTATGTGGGCTCTTTTTTGGTTCCATATGAAATTTAAGATGTTTCTTTCTAATTCTGTGAAGAAAGTCAATGGTAGCTTGATGGGGATAGCATTGAATCTATAAATTACTTTGGACAGTATGGCCATTTTCATGATATTGATTCTTCCTAACCATAAGCATGGAATGTTTTTCCATCTGTTTGTGTCCTTTCTTATTTTCTTGAGCAGTGGTTTGTAGTTTTCCTTGAAGAGATCCTTCACATCCCTTGTAAGTTGTATTCCTAGGTATTTTATTCTCTTTGTAGCAATTGTGAATGGGAGTTCACTCATGATTTTGCTCTCTGTTTGTTATTGGTGTATAGGAATGCTTGTAATATTTGCACATTGAATTTGTAATCTGAGACTTTGCTGAAGTTGCTTATCAACTTAAAAACCACGATTATCTCAATAGATGCAGAGAAGGCCTTTGACAAGTCAACAGCCCTTTATGCTAAAAACTCTCAATAAACTAGGTATTGATGAAACATATCTCAAAATAATAAGATCAATTTGTGACAAACCCACAGCGAATATCATACTTCATGGGCAAAAACTGGAAGCTTCCCCTTTGAAAACCAACACAAAACAAGGATGCCCTCTCTCACCACTCCTATTCAACATAGTACTGGAAGTTCTGGCCAGGGCAATCAGGCAAGAAAAAGAAACAAAGGTTATTCAATTAGGAAAAGAGGAAGTCAAATTGTCTCTATTTGCAGACAACATGATTGTATATTTAGAAGAACCACTCGTCGCAGCCCAAAATCTCCTGAGTGATTTTCTTATACAGCAAAACCAAATTGAAAATATAAGCATCTGAAGGAAGATGCATAAGTGTCCATGGTATGCACAGTGTGTGTACAGTATGTGATTAAGACACTATTAGAACTAAGGTGGGCCAATAAGACTTTGATGGCACTTGTCTTTTTGTTGTTAATTTTTAAGGTTTCGAAATCATTAATCGAACACAGGTTGAGTGTTAAAGATGTTTTAGTTTTAGGCTCATTATAGGGGTTCGCACCAATAACCTCAGCACTTTGGGATGCCAAGGCAGAAGGATCCCTTGAGCCCAGGAGTTTGAGATGAGCCTGGGCAACATGGTGACAGCTGATCTCTACAAAAGAATAGAAATAAAAATAATATAAAATAAAAATTAGCTGGGCATGGTCATGCTCACCTGTGGTTCCCAGCTACTTGGGAGGCTAGGGGAGAGAATTACTTGAGCTCAGCAGGTCATGGCTGGAGTGAGCTGATATTATGCCACTACATTCCAGCCTGGGCAACAGAGCAAGACCCTGTCTCAAAGAGAAAAAAAATAGTTTTAAATCTGAACTCCAGAAGAAAATTCCATCTGCTAAGCTAAAAGAAAACATCTATCTATTGAACTATTTAGGAAAACTACTGTCCTTCTTTAATTTTATATGTTGCATCATGAACTATTCTAAGGGTGCTTATAATCAGAAACCATTAAGGAATTCTCACCTTTCCTCTCTAAAATGCCTTTAGTTGTTGGTTGGCTTTAATATTTCCATTCTCCTAAATCACCACCTAAATCAGGTTTATTGTAGATGGGAGCACTTAGAAAGGAAAAGAACGGAATTTAAAAGTCTATGGTTTTTAGTGCATATGCAAAAAAATAAAGTTTTTTCTATGATTACAGAATGAACTTTTATTTATTAGTCTAGATTATGGGTTATAAGACAATTACAATGATTATGTAAAATGTGCATATAAATACAATGCCAGCTTTAATAAAAATGTACATTATACCTAATCTAGAAAGTAGACACTGACCACTTAAGGTCTAAGAGTAAAATAGTCTTCTATTTTTTTTAACTATGGGGATACTACAATTTAGAAAACAGAAAGATCAAGAACATAAAAAGAACACACTCTCTGAGACTAAAAGTAATTCACACAAAATGAATAAGATCCTTTGGTACCTAGAAAACATTCTAGAAGCAATTAAGAAACAGTCCATTAAAAAGGTACTCACTGTGAAATTGGATGCTGACATTGTAAAGATGTTTGGAAGGTATTGCAGTGAGATATAAAACTGAAATAAGAGTTGAATTTTGGGCCAATGCAGGCACTACAAAATGAAAAGTTAGAAGATAATATTCTACCAGTTTCCTAAGCCATGTCCAATGAATAATATATCTAGTTTTCTTTTTCAAAAATCTAAATTATGTAATAAAAAAAATCTAGAAAACAGAATGGGACTTTACCAGGCTAATATTCATTGGTCAAAGTTATTTCCAAAGTATATGTATTCTTTTTGCTCTAAGTCTGATTTCCACATGCTATATTTCCTTATGCCATTTAGTTTCCTAAGTAGATACAGCCACAGAGAAACTTCAAATATAGTGAGCCAAAAATATCTCTCATTGTAAATCAACATTAACTTTCTGAATTACAAAACAATATCTTGACAGTTTGCTTAGCATTAATAAATCTCTCAGAGATTGATGAAACAGAATATGTAAAAAGGACCTTAGTGATAAACACGACAAAATACAGTAATGAAGAATCACCACCTCCCTCTTCACAAACACACTCAACAATCATTCACACAAACAAACACGAAGACCATCCACAAATCTACAAGGACCTCAGGAAATCTTAATATCTGGCAAAACTAACTTTCATAAGCAAAGGAGAGATAAGATTCTTTTCAGGCAAGAAAATGCTGAGGGAATTCAATACTACCAACTTGCCCTACAAGAACTCCTGAAGGAAGTATCAAATATGGAAGGGAAAAGTCATCACCAGCCACTACAAAAACAAACTGAAGGACACAGACCAGTGATGTTATGAAGCATCCACATAAGCCAGTTTGCAAAATAACAAGCTAGCACAAAAATGACAGGATTCATACATAATACTGATGTAAATAGATTAAATGCTCCAATTAAAAGACACAGAGTGGAAAGCTGCATAAAGAACCAGGATCAATTGGTATGCTGCGTTCAAGAGACCCATCTTACATACAAAGACCTATGGGCTCAAAATAAAGGGATGGAGGAAAATTTACCAAGCAAGTGGAAAACAGAAAAGAGTAGGGGTTGCAATCCTAGTTTCTGACCAAACAGACTTTAAACCAACAAAGATGAAAAGAGACAAAGAAGGGCATTACATAATGGTAAAGGATTAAATATAACAAGAAGAGCTAACTATCCTAAATACATATGCACCCAATACAAGAGCTCCCAGATTCAAAAAGCAAGTTCTTAGAGATCTTCAAGAGACTGAGACACTCATGCAATAATAGTGAGAGACTTTAACATCCCACTGACAATATTAGACGATCATCAAGACAGAAAATTAACAGATACTCAGGACTTCAACTCAGCTCTGAATCAAAGGGACCTGATAGATATCTACAGAATTCTGTATCCCAAAACAACAGAATATACATTCTTCTCATTGCCATATGGCACTTACTTTAAAATTGATCACATAACTGTAAATAAAACACTCCTCCGCAAATGCAAAAGAACTGAAATCATAACAGTCTCTTGGACCACAGCGCAATCCAATCAAATTAGAACTCAAGACTAAAAACTTCACTCAAAACCATACAATTACTTGGAAATTGAGTAACCTTCTCCTGGAGGTCCTTTGGGTAAATAATGAAATTGATGCAGAAATCAAGAAATTCTTTGAAACTAATGAGAACAAAGGTACAAGATACCAGAATCTCTGGAACACAGCTAAGGCACTGTGAAGAGGAAAATTCAAAGCACTAAATGCCCACATCAAATAATTCGAGAGATGTAAAATTAACCTAGATTTACAACTGAAATAATTAGAGAAGCCAGAACAAATCAAACCTGAAGCTAGAAGAAGATGAGAAATAACAAAAACTAGAGCTGAGGTAAAGGAAGTTGAGACATAAAAATCATTCAAAAGATCAACAAATCCAGGAGTTGTTTTTTTGAAAAAAGTAATAAAATGGGCTACTGTGTAGGCTAACAAAGAAGAAAAGAGAGATGACCCAAATAAACACACTTAGAAATAACAAAAAGAATCTTACTACTGACCCCTACAGAAATAAAAGCAACCATCAGAAACTGCTATGAACACCTCTATGTACACAAACTAGAAAACCTAGAAGAGATGGATAAATTCCTGGACACATACACCCTCCCAAGACTAAGCCAGGAAGAAATTGAATCCCTGAACAGATCAACCAGTTCTGAAATTGAGGCAATAATAAATAGCCAAACAAAAACAAAACAAAAGCAACCCAGCACCAGACAGAATCACAGTATCCACCACAATCAAGTAGGCTTCATCCCCAGGATACAAGGTTTTTTCAACATATAAAAATCAGTAAATGTGATTCATCACATAAACAGAACTAAAGACAAAAACCACATGATCATCTCAATAGATGCCAAAACAGCTTAGAATAACATTCAACATCCCTTCATGTTAAAAACTCTTGATAAACTAGGTATTGAAGGAACATACCTCCAAATAATAAGAGCCATATATGACAAACCCCCAGCTAACATCACACTGAATGGGCAAAAGCTGGAAACAAATACTGGCACAAGACAAAGATGCCCTCTCTCACCACTCCTATTCAACATAGTGTTGGGAGTTCCGGCCACACCAATCAGGAAAGAGAGAGAAATAAAGGGCATTCATATAGGAAGAGAGGAATTCAAACTATCCCTGTTTGCATATGACATGATTCTATATCTAGAAAACCCCAGTGTCTCCCCACAAAAGTTTTTTAAGCTGACAAGCAACTTCAGCGAAGTCTGAGAATACAAAATAAATGTGTAAAAATCACTAGCATTCCTATACACCAACAATAGTCAAGCTGAGAGCTTGAATGATTAAACTCCCATTCACAATTCCCACAAAAAGAATAAAATACTGAGGAATAAATGTAGCAAAAGAGGTGAAAGATCTCTACAAGGAGAACTATAAATGACTGCTCAAAGAAATCAGAGATGACACAAACAAATAAAAACATTTTATGTTCATGGATAGGAAGATTTAACATTATAAAAATGGTCATACTGCCCACGGCAATTTATAGATTCAATGTTATTCCCATTAAGCTACCATTAACTATTCCCATTAAACTGCTATTCCCATTAAGCTACCATTAAACTATTTCCATTAAACTACCATTTATATTCTTCATAAAACTAGAGAACACTATTTTAAAATTCATATGGAACCAAAGAAGAGCCTGAATAGCCAAAGCAATCCTAAGCAAAAAGAACCAAGCTGGAAGCATCGTGCCACCTGACTTCAAACTATACTACAGGCTACAGTAACCAAAACATGAATGAACACAGAGACCAATGAAACAGAATAGAAAACCTAGAAATTAGACTGCACAGCTACAACCATCTGAACTTTGACAAACCTGACAAAAACAAGCAATGGAGAAAGGATTATCTATTCAACAAATTGTGCTGGGAGAACTGGCTAGCCAAAGGCTGAAAATTGAAACTGCACCCCTTCCTTACACCATATACAAAAATTGACTAAAGATGGATTAAAGACTTAAAGATAAAAACTGTAAGAACCCTAGATTGACAACATAGGCAACACCATTCAGGACATAGGCACTGGCAAAGATTTCATAACAAAGATGACAAAAGCAATTGTAACAAAAATAAAAATTGAAAAATGAGATCTGATTAAACTAAAGGGTTTCTGCACAGCAAAAGAAACTATCTATAGAGTAAACAGCCTACAGAATGGGAGAAATTTTTTGCAAACTATGCATCTGACAAAAGTCTAATATCCAGCATCAATAAAGAATATAAACAAATTTACAGGGAAAAAACAACATAAGTAAAAAGTGGGCAAAAGATATGAACAGATATTTCTCAAAAAAAGACATACATGTGGCCAAAAATCATATATAAAAAAGCTAAACATTACTTATTATTAGAGAAATGCAAATCAAAACCACAATGAGATACCATCTTACACCAGTCAGAATGGCTATTATGTAAAGGTCAAAAAAATAACAAATTCTGGGAATATTATGAAGAAAAAAGAACACTTAAACTCTGTTAGTGGGAGTATAAATTAGTTCAACCATTGTGGAAGACAGTTTGGCAAGTCCTCAAGGACCTAAAGACAGAAATAACATTCAACCCAGCAAGCCCATTACTGGATATATATCCAAAGGAATATAAATCATTCCATTAAAAAGACATATGCACATGTATGTTTACGGCAACACTATTCACAATAGCAAAGACATGAGATCAACATAAATGCCCACCAATGATAGACTGGATAAATTGTGATACATATATACCATGGAATAGTATGCAGCCATAAAAAAAACTGAGATTATGTCCTTTGCAGGGACATAAATGAAGCTGGAAGCCATTATTTCTAGCAAACTAGCATAGGAGAAGAAAACCAAATACCTCATGTTTTCATTTATAAGTGGGAGCTAACTGATGAGAAAACATGGACATGCAGAGGGAAACAACACACACTGGGGCCTATAGAAGGGTGGAAGGTAGGAGGAGGAAGAGAGTCAGGAAAAACAACTTGGGTACTAGGCTTAATACCTGGATGATGAAATAATCTGTATAACAAACCCCCAGGATGCACCTTTACCTATATAACAAACCTGCACATCCTGCACATGCACCTGTGAACCTAAAATAAAAGTTAAAAAAAAAAAAAAGAAAAAGATCCATACCAAGACCAATGTCAAGAAAATTTTTCCCTATGTTTTCTTGTAGGAGTTTTACAGATTAAGGTCCTATGTTTAAATCTTTCATCCATTTTGAGTTGTTTTTTGCGTAGAGTGTAAAATAAAAATCCAAATTCCTTCTTTTCCATGTGATATGCTGTTTTCCCAACACCATTTATTAAAGAAACTATCCTTTCCACATTGTGTATCCTTGTTTCCTTGTCAAAGATTAGCTAATTGATATGCATGGATTTATTTCTGGGCTCTCGATTCTATTTCATTGGTTTATCTGTCTTTTTCTATGTAAGTACCATACTGTTTCTATTACTGTAGCTTTGTGATATAATTCGAAGTCAAGAAGTGTGATGCCTCCAGCTTTGTTCTTTGCTCAAGATTGCCTTGACCATCTGAGGTCTTTTGTTATTTCACATGAAACCCATGAGATTCTGACACAGGTAGTATGATGGTCAATACTGAGTGTCAACTTGATTAAAGGATACAATGTATTGATCTGGGTGTGTCTGTGAGGATATTACCAAAAGACATTAATATTTGAGTCAGTGGGCTGGGGAAGGCAGATCCACCCTTAATCTGGTGGGCACAATCTAATCAGCTGTGAGCGAACATAAGCAGGCAGAAAAATATGAAAAGGAGAGACTGGCCTAGCCTCCCAGCCTACATCTTGCTCCTGTGCTGGATCCTTCCTGCCCTTGAAGGCTGGACTCCAAGTTCTTCAGTTTTGAGACTTGGACTAGCTTTTCTTGCTCCTTAGCTTGCAGACAGCCTATTGTGGAACCTTGTAATTGTATAAATTAATACTTAACAAACTCCCATATATATAGGAGTTTATTAATACATATCTCATATATATATGTATATATATATAAAATTTCTGTCCCTCTAAGAGAACCCTGACCAATACAGATAGTATTGGAAATACTGTAATGAGTCCTATTTGTCACAATACTTGGTGTAGTAGCAAGGTATGCAGCAGAGACCTAACAAATCACAATTGAGTTAAGGAAATTCCATATCCTTTATATCTATATCCATGGAATCTATAGCTCTCTGTTCAACTGAGCATTTCACATGAGATAAAAGTCAGTAAGAACATCAGCAAGGAGCCCTATAACCATTCTCCGTACTAACCTCAATTCCATTCTAATCTAGCCTAGAGGATAGGAGTCTAGACAAAAGTGTTCAGTGGGACTACCCCAAAATAGAAAGACTCAAATTAGTCATGGATTGAATTTCTACACACAGATCCTGAGTGGAAGGAGTCCTTGAAAAAAGCAATGGCAAATTTGGGTGAGGCATAGAATTTTTGCAATATCAAATTACTGAATTCAGGCATATTTCTCTATAGTCATTCCAGCCTTCAGCAAGAACTAACCTGCCTCATTTTTAAAATTTTAATGCATGAAGTTTGATGCACAAGATTGAAAGTTTCTGTGTAAAAATTTTACAGCAAAGGAAATTTTATGACAGAATTAGAAAAACATGCCCAATTAATTTTAGAAGGGAAAGATTAATACATGAAGTTGAAAAACACTCTTTCAGCAGAAGTAATATTAAGAAATGAGAAGAATTAGGAATAAATGTATATGTCAGTCATTATTTGACAAGATCATATAAAAGTGATGATAAAATCTTGAACAATTGCAATTTTCCTAGTAATTTCAGCAGAGCCTTTACCCGCTGCATATTTCACACCCTCACCACAACAGTGATTTGTCTGAAGTTTTATATTATCTACTGCTATATTTATACTATTCCTCAGCTGAATCAGAGTCAATATGAGAGGGTCAGGACAAAAGTAAATAATAAATAGGACTAGAGGCATTTTGCCACATTTTTTCTTTGTATGGTTGACTATAACAAACAATATTTCTTAATTTTATAATGTCATTATCAATAGTTCCCATTAAAGGTATTTTCTTCCATTTCTCCACACAAATCTCAGGCCCTTCACAATTCTTGACACACAAAACTACCATTATCATCATAATTGTCATATAAAAGCTCATTATTTTCTTAGTTCTAACATGCTATTGATTATGAGACACATTGTTGAATTAATGACAGCATGTGGCAGCAGATAAAGAAGGGGAGAAGACTACTAATTAAGGTACACATTTGATATGTAATGTATTTTAATTTCAAAATAAGTAACAATTTATAAAAATGCCAAAGTCAAGCAAAAATGTGAATACTTCGTTTGGAATATTTAGTTCCATGTGAATATTTAGTTTGAAAATCAACCTAAAATCCTCAAAAATAATCTGATATTCTCATTCATTCTTTTGTTTGACAAATATTAAGATCCCTATTATATCACTATCCTAGGTGTTCAGAATATAGCATTAAAATAGAAAAGAATTCAGCTGTCATGCAAATTTCATTATGGAGTAGAAATCAAATGAAAAACAAGAAGAAAAGCAAAACGTACACTATAATAACTAATGTTGGTGCTAAGAAAAAAATACAATAGAAAAGAGAATAGGAAATGTTGGAAGAGGACTTTAAATTTTTTTTAAAGAATAACTAAGCAGTGCTTCACTGAGAAACTGATAGTTGAGTAAAGACATAAAGAAAATCAAAGACCCAGACTTAAGAATATCTGAGGAACCAACACTCGATCAGAGAGAATTACAAATGCAACAACATTGAGGTAGACATGGTAAGAGGCCAGCATAACTAAATTAGATTGATTGAGAGTGAAAGCAGGAGTACATGAAGCCAGAGAGCTATTGGTGGGGGGCTTTGAGGTGGCATAGATGAGAGAAAAGTCATGTCAAACTTTGAGGTCTTTGTGTTTTCAAGCCTGAGATGGAAAGTTAATGAATAGCTTTCAAATGCAAAGAAATATATCTATATTCTTCAAGGTTCACCAGAGAGACAGAACCAATAGAATGTGTGTAGCTATAGAGAGGCATTCATTTTAAGGAACTGGCTCACACAACTGCAGAGGTTTGGCAAGTCCAAAATCTGATGGGAGAGGCCAGCAGGCTGGGGACTCAGGAAAATGTTGCAATTCAAGTTGAAAGGCAATCTACTGCAGAACCAGTACAAGGCGATGTTGCAGATGAAGTCTGAGGCAGTCTGATGCAGAATTTTCTCTTGCTCAGAGGAGGTCAGCCTTTTGTTCTCTTTACGCTTTTCACTCATCAGATAAGGCCCAGCCACATTATTGTGGGCACTCTCCTTTAGCACAAATTCCCTGATTTAAACTTACATTTCATCCAAAAACACCCCCACAGAAACATCCAAAACGTTTAAATATCTGGGCACCATGCCCCAGACAAGTTAGCACATGAAATTAACCATTACAGCATCCAAAAAGATGAATGTAGGGGAGGAAATAACAGAATTGTTCAGTCTGGTAAAGACAGCAGAATTGGCTCTTATGGTTGGAAAGTTATAGTTGGATAGATCTAAGATTCATACATTAAAAAATCCTTCATAAGTCATTTATGGAGAAGCCTGCGTGACATTTGGAACATATTATTTCTGCATTGTTAGAGGGCTGAACTAACTGAACAGGTTCTTTTATTACTTGTCAATCTCGTGATTCTGTGAATTGTTCAAGCAATGTACTTACAAGGAAAGTTAATCACAACTTTTCAAAATTTCTTACTCTCAAAAGAAAACATGTCTTTTTTTTCATATTTAGCCAAATGAGTATCTTTCAGGGTAAATTCTTAACTATAGTAATAACGTACCAATTGCCTTAGCTCAGCTGACAAGCTCTCAGCCCACAACATTCCACTCTTGGCCCCTCAAAATTAATGTCCTCCATGTATGCAAAATACATTCCTTCTATCCCAAAACCCTCAAAAGTCTTAATTCATTCCATCATCAACTCTGAAATTTAAGGTTCAGATTTTCATATCATCTAAGTTAGATACGGGGTAAGACTTGCGGTATAATTCATCCTGAGGTAAAATTCCTCTGCAGCTGTGAATCTGTGAAACCAGGAAAGTTATGCGCTTACAAAATATGATGTAGGGGAAAGTGTAGGATAAATATTCCCATTCCAAATAGAAAATAAGGAAAAAATTATGAGTCTCAAGCATGCCTAAAACCTAGCAAGGCAAATACCATTAGATCCTAAAGCCCAAGAATAATCCTTGTTGGCTCGAAGTTCACCCTTCCAGACCTGCAAGGGTGGCAGTTACCTCCTAGGCTCAGTGGGACTGCCTCCTTCCTTTGGCTGGGCCATGCCAACATGGTGGCCCTGCCCTCCCCCCCTCTTTTTTTTTTAAGGCAGAGTCTCACTCCCGTTTCCCTTGCTGGAGTGTAGCGGCACTATCTTGGCTGACCACAGCTTTAACTTCTCAGGCTCAAGTGATTCTCCCACCTCAGGCGCCCAAGTAGCTGGGACTACAGGGACACACTACCATGACCAGCTAATTTTTTAATTTTGCAGAGATGGGATTTCACCATGTTGCCCAGGCTGATCTTGAACTCCTGGGCTCAAGTGATCCACCTGCTTTGGCCTCCCAAAGAGCTAGGATTACAGATGTGAGCCACTATGCCTGGCTGCCCTGCTCTCTCAAACTGAAAAGGAAATGGCCTTGCTGCCTGGGCCTGTAGTGGAAGTGGTAGCTATGATGATCTCTGAAATGCCTTTGGGGTCCCTTTCCTTGAAAAATAGCACACATTCACAACCAAATAGCTCTGTTTTCTTATTTTATAGAATATTAGAAATGTAATGGCCTGCCTTCATTCTGACCTACTTTCTCTGTCTCCATTAGTTCTAATTGGCAGGGTCTCTGCTATTATAATTCAATCTCTATTCCTGACTTCTACCAAGATGGCTGATTCAGGCCATGAGTCACATCCATAATCTCTATGTTAATCTCGGTTCTCCAGAGAAACAGAAAAAATAGGATATATATATATATATGGTGTGAGAGAGAGATTTATCGTAATGAGTTGAGGTACATGATTATGGTGGTTGGGAAGTCCCAATATTTGCAGTCAGCAAACTGGAGACCCAGGAAAGCCAATGGTATAGATCCAGTCTAAAATTGAAGGCTTAAGAACCAGGAGAGTTGCCAATAGTGTAATTCCAGTCTAAGTCTAAGTTCAAATTCAAAAGCAGTAGAAGACCCATTCCCAGCTGGAAGACAGGCAGAGAGAGCACATTTTTCCTTACTTAGCCTTTTGTTGTATTTAGGCCTTCAATGGAGTAGATGCCCACCCTGGTAAGAGCAAGGTGTTTTACTCAGTCTACCAGTTCAAATATTAATCTCACCCAGAGCTACCCTCAGAGACATACCCAGACTATGTTTAACCAAATATCCAGACAACTCCTGGCCCAGTCAACTTGATACATAAAACTAATTGTCACAATCTCTTTACCAGATTCTTGTTCAGCCACACCCTTAGTGCTAAGAATTTTTCAAATCTCCAAAGTCTAGTTTCTTTTTGCTTAAAAATTTCTTCAATTCATCTCTTTCTTCTTGCATTTTACCATAAGCACTGAGGAGGACCTAAGCAGCACCTTCAACACACAGCTTAGGAATTTCCTTTGCTAAATATACAATGTCATCACACATAAGTTCCACCTTCCACAATATACTAGAACACAAGTCAGCCAAGTTCTTTGCCACTTTATAACAAAGATTGCTTTTCTCAAGTTTCTAATATGCCGTTCTTCTTTTCTTTCTAAGCCCTCACCAGAATGACCTTTAATGTCCATATTCTGTCAACATTCTGCTTATGATTATTTATATATTCTCTAAGAAGATGGAAGCTTTCTCTCTAGTTCTCATTTCTTCCTGAGCCCTCACCAGAATCAACATTAAATGTCTGTTTTTCCACAATAAACTCTTCAAGGCAATCTTAGCTTTTTCTAGTGTACATCTCAAACTCTGAGTCTGTACCCAGCACCCAGTTCTAAAACTACTTCACATTTTTACATATTTGTTACAGCAACATCCCACTTCTCAGTACTAGAATTTGTCTTAGTCAGCTCAGGCTGCCATCATAAATATTATAAACTTAGTTGGTTTAAACAACAGAAATTTATTTTCTGGCTGGGCATGGTAGCTTATGCCTGTAATCCCAGCACTTTGGGAGACTGAGACAGGAAGATCAGGAGGTCAGGATATCAAGACCATCCTGGTCAACATGGTGAAACCCTGTCTTTACTAAAAATACAAAAATTAGCCGGGTTGGGTGGCATGTGCCTATAGTCTCAGCTACTTGGGAGACTGAGGCAAGAGAATCGCTTAAATCCAAGAGGCGGAGGTTGCAGTGAGCCAAGATTGCGCCACTGCAGTCAAGCCTGATGACAGAACAAGACTCCATCTCAAAAAAAAAAAAAAAAAGAAATTTATTTTCTAACAGTTCTGGGGGCTAGAAGTCCCAGATTAAGGTCCCAGCCAATTTGGTTTCTGATAAGAGCTGTATTATAGGTAACTGCCTTCTTACTGTGTCCTCATAATAGAGTATAAACTTTCTCATGTCTCTTCTAATGAGAACACCAGTGCTATTAAATCAGGATTTCACCTTATTTGGCTTTAATTACCTCCATAAAGGACCTAACTCCAAATATAATATATTGACGGTTGGGGCTCCAACATTTATATTTTGGGGGAAACAAACATTCAGTCCATATGAATACTCTATATCTTGGCAAATTGCCAACTCATTCAGTGGGGTTCATATAAATACTGTATCAAACAATTTACTACGATCATCAATGTGAAATGAATAGTAATACCTCTCTTTTTTGTTGTCGTTTGTTTCCATAGATTTTGGGGGAACAGGCGATATGATGGTTAATATTGAATGTCAACTTGACTGGATTGAACAACAAATTATTGTTCCGGGGTGTGTCTGTGAGTGTGTTGCCAAAGGAGATTAACATTTAAGTCAGTGGACTGGAAGAGACAGACCCAACCTCAGTCTGGGTGGGTATCATCTAATCAGTGGCCAGCATAAAAGCAGTCATGGAAAGAGCAGACTTGCTGAGTCTCCTGGCCTCCATCTTTCTCTGGTGCTGGATGCATCCTGCCCTCGAACATCAAATTCCAAGTTCTTCAGCTTTTGGACTCTTGGACTTACACCAGTGATTTGCCAAGGGCCCTCAGGCCTTTGGACACAGACTGAAGGCTGCACTATTGGCTTCCCTACTTTTGAGGTTTTGGGACTTGGACTAGCTTACTGGCTCCCCAGTTTGCAAACATCTTATTGTGGTACTTCACCTTGTGATTGTGTGAGTCAATTCTCCTAATAAACTCTCCTTCATGTAGTCTTTTATCCAATTACTGTCCCTTTAGAGAACCCTGACTAATACAGGTCATATTTGGTTACATGAATAAGTTCTTCAGTGGTGATTTCTGATATTTTGGTGCACCCATCGCTCCAGCAGTATTCACTATACCCAATTTGTAGTCTTTTATCCCTACCACCCTCCCACCCTTTACCCAAGTCCCCAAAGTTCATTGTTTTATTCTTATGTCTTTGCATTCTCATAACTTATCTCCCAATTATGAGTGAGAACATACAATGTTTGGTTTTCCTTTTCTGAGTTACCTAAAATAATAGTTTCCCATCCAAGTTGCTAATGCCATTAATTCATTCATTTTTATGGCTGAGTAGTGTTCCATTGTGTGTGTGTGTGTGTGTGTGTGTGTGTGTATATATATATATATATCACAGTTTTATTTTTAGGTTTTCTTTTCCAATTTTTTAAAATATATATATATTTATTGCACTTTAGGTTCTGGGGTACATGTGCAGAACATGCAGGATTGTTGCATAGGTACACACATGGCAATGTGGTTTGCTGCCTCCATTCCCCCATCACCTATATCTGGCATTTCTCCCCATGTTATCCTTCCCCAACCTCCCTACTCCCTTCTGTCCCTCCTCTATTCCGCCCCCCAACAGACCCCAGTGTGTGATGCTCCCCTCCCTGTGTCCATGATATCACAGTTTCTTAATCCACTCATTGACTGATGGGCATTTGGGCTGGTTCTATATTTTTGCAATTGTGAATTGTGCTGCTATAAACATGCACGTACAATTATCTTTTTTGCATAATGACTTATTTTTCTCTGGGTAGACACCTAGTAGTGTCTACTAGGTGTAGATGTTGGATCAAATGGTAGTTCTACTTTTAGTTCTTTAAGGAATCTCCATAATGTTTTGCAGAGTGGTTGTACTAGTTTACATTCCCACCAGCAGTGTAAAAGTTCCCTTTTCACCACATCCACATCAACATCTGTTGTTTTTTTATTTTGTATTATGGCCATTCTTGCAGGAATAAGATGATATCACACTGCTGTTTTGATTTGCATTTCCCTGATAATTAGTGATGTACAGCATTTTTTCATGTTTGTTGGTCATTTGTATATCTTCTTTTGAGAATTGTCTATTCATGTTCTCAGCCCACTTTTTGATGGGATTTTTTTTTCTGAATTTGAGTTCCTTGTGATTCTGGATAGTATTCTTTTGTCAGATGTATAGATTGGAAATCTTTTCTCACACTCTATGGGTTGTCTGTTTACTCTGCTGGTTGTTTCTTTTGACATGCAGACGCTTTTTAGTTTAAGTCCCATCTATTTATCTTTGTGTTTTTGCACTTGCTTTTGGGTTCTTGGTAATGAAGTCTTTGCCTAAACCAAAGTCTAAAAGGGTTTTTCCAATGTTATCTTCTAGAATTTTAATGGTTTCAGGTCTTAGATTTAAGTCCTTGATCCATCTTGGGTTGTTTCTTTTACAAAATAAGAGATGAAGATCCAGTTTCCTTCTTCTACATGTGGCTTGCCAATTATACCAGCACTATTTGTTGAATAGGCTGTCCTTTCCCCACTTTAAGTTTTTGTTTGTCAAAGATCAATTGACTGTAAACAGCTGGGTTTGTTTCTGGGTTTGCTATTCTGTTCCACTTGTCTATGTGCCTATTTTTATACCAGTACCATCGTGTTCTCGTGACTATGGCCTTATAGTATAGTTTGAAGTCAGGCAACGGGATGCCTCCAGATTTGTTCTTTTTGATTAGCCTTGCTTTGGCTATGTGGGCATTTTTTTGGGTTCCATATGAATTTTAGAATTATTTTTTCTTGTTCTGTGAAGAATGATGGTGGTGTTTTGATGGAAATCGCATTGAATTTATAGAGACTCCTTTTGGCAATATGGTCATTTTTGGGATACTAATTCTGCCCATTCATGAGCACAGGATATGTTCCATTTGTTCATTTTGTCTGATTTTTTTCAGTAATGTTTTCCTTGTAGAGGTCTTTCATCTCCTTGGTTAGGTACATTCCTATGTATGTATGTACATATGTATGTATGTATGTATGTATTGCAGCTATTGTAAAAGGGGTTGAGTTCTTGATTTGATTCTCGGCTTGGCTGCTATTGATGTATAGGAGAGCTACTGATTTGTATACATTAATTTTGTATCCTGAAACTTTGCTGAATTCATCAGGTATAGGAGCTTTTTGGAGGAGTCTTTAGGGTTTTCTAGATATGCAGTCATTTTATCAGCAAACAGTAACAGTCTGACTTCCTCTTTACTGATTTGGATGCCTTTTATTTCTTTCTCTTATCTGATTTTTCTGGCTAGGACTTCCAGTTCTATGTTAACAGAAGTGATGAGAGTGACCATCCTTGTCTTGTTCCATTTCTCCGGGGAATGCTTTCAACTTTTCCCCATTTAGTATTAGGTTGACTGTAGGTTTGTCATAGATGGCTTTTATTTACATTAAACTATGTCCCTTGTATGCCAATTTTGCTGAGGGTTTGAATCATAAAGTCATGCTGGATTTTGTCAAATGCTTGTTCTGCATTTATTGAAATGATTATGTGATTTTTGTTTTTAGTTCTGTTTATGTGACGTATCACATTTATTGACCTGCATATGTTAAACTATCCCTAGATCCCCGGTATTAAAACCCACTTGATCATGGTGGATTATCTTTTTGATATGCTGTTGGATCTGGTTCTTTCCTTGCCGTTGGGTGATGGTCTTTCCTTGTTTTAGCATTAGGTGATATTGGCTTCATAGAATGATTTAGGGGAAATTCCCTCTTTCTAGCTTGCAGAATAGTGTCAACAGTATTGGTACCAATTCTTCTTTGAGTGTCTGATAGAATTCAGCTGTGAATCCATCTGGTTCTGGATTTTTTTTTTTGGTAATTTTTTTATTACCATTTCAATCTCATTGCTTGTTATTGATCCATTCAGGATTTCTAATTCTTCCTGAATTAAGCTAGGAGGGTTGCATGTTTCATGGAATATATCCATCTCCTCTAGGCTTTCTAGTTTATGCATATAAAGACATTCATAGTAGCCTTGAATGATCTTTTGTATTTCTATGGTATGAGTTGTAATATCTCGTTTCATTTCTAATTGAGCTTATTTATATCTTCCTCTTCTTTTCTTGGTTAATCTCACTAATGGTCTATCAATTTTATTTATCTGTTAAAAGAACTAGCTTTTTGTTTATCTTTTACATTTTTTTGTTTCAATTCCATTTAGTTCTTCTCTGTTCCTGGTCATTTCTTTTCTTTTGCTGGGTTTAAGTTTGGTTTGTGCTTGCTTCTCTAGTTCCTTAACATATGACATTAGATTGTCTATTTGTGCTCTTTCAGACTTTTTGATGTAGACATTTGGGGTTATAAACTTTCCTCTTAGCACTACCTTTGCTATATCCCAGAGGTTTTGATGGGTTGTGTCACTATTAAAAGAATGTTTTACTTTTCATCTTGATTTCATTGTTGACTCAACAATCATTCAGGAGCAGCTTATTTAATTTCTATGTATTTGCATGGTTTTGAGGATTCCTTTTGGAGTTGATTTACAATTTTATTTTGCTACAATCTGAAAGAGTACTTGATATAATTTCAATTTTCTTAAATTCATTCAGATTTGTTTTGTGGCCTATCATATGATCTACCTTGGAGAATATTCCATGGGCTGATGAATATAATGTATAATTTGTAGTTGTTGGGTAGAATGTTCTGTAAATGTCCGTTAAGTCCATTTGTTCCAGGGTATAGTTTAAATTCATTGCTTCTTTGTTGACTTTCTATCTTGATGATCTTTCTACTGCTGTCAGTGGAATACTGAAGTCCGCCACTATTATTGTATTGCCATCTACCTCATTTCTTAGGTCTAGTGGTAATTGTTTTATAAATTTGGGACAACCAGTGTTTAGTGCATATATACTTTGGATTGTGATATTTTCCTGTTGGACAAGTGCTTTTATCATTATATGCCCCTCTTTGTCCTTTTTAACTGCTGTTGCTTTAAAGCTTGTTTTGTCTGATCTAAGAATAGCTACTTCTACTCACTTTTCGTGTCAATTTGCATGAAATATCTTTTTCCACCCCTTACCTTAATTTTATGTGAGTCCTTATGTGCTAAGTGAGTCTCTTGAAGACAGCAGATGCTTGCTTGGTGAATTCCTATCCATTCTGCCATTCTGTATCTTTTAAGTAGAGCATTTAGGCCATTAACATTCAGCATTAGTATTGAGATGTGAGTTACTATTATATTCATCTTGCTATTTTTCCCACCTTGTTTTTTTTTAATTTAGTGTGTTTTATAGGTTTTGTGAGATTTATGCTTTAAGGAGTTTCTATTTTGGTGTATTTTGAGGATTTGTTTCATGGTTTATACCTCCTTTTAGCAGTTCTTCTAGTGCTGGCTTGGTAGTGGCAAATTCTCTCAGCATTTGCTTATCTGAAAAAGACTATTTTTCCTTCACTCCTGAAGCTTAGTTTCATTAGATACACAACTCTTTGCTGATAATTGTTTTGTTCATGGAGGCTGAAGATAGGTCCCCAGTTCCTTCTAGCTTGTCAGGTATCTGCTGAGAAATCTGCTGTTAATCTGATGGTAGGTTTTCCTTTACAGGTTACCTGGTGCTTTTGACTCACAGCTCTTATGATTCTTTCTTTCATCTTGACTTTAGATAACCTGATGACTACATGGCTAACTGATCATCTTTTTGTGATAAATTTCCCAGGTGCTGTTTGAGTTTCTTGTATTTAGATGTCTAGATCTCTAGCTAGGCTGGGATATTTTCCTCAATTATTCCCTTAAATTTGTTTTCCAAACTTTTAGATTTCTCTTCTTTATAATCCTAAACTTCTTGGAGGCTTTGCTCATTTTTCTTTCTTTTTTCTTTGTCTTTGTTGGATTGTGTTAATTTGAAAACTTTGTCAAGCTCTGAAATTCTTTCTCCTGCTTGCTCAAGTCTATTGCTGAGACTTTCCAGTGCATTTTGCATTTCTCTGAGTGTGTCCTTTATTTCCAGAGGCTGTGATTGGTTTTTATTTATGCCACCTATCTTACTGAAGATTTTTCCCTTCATATTTTATATCTTTTTTTATTATTATTATTTCATTAAGTTTGACTTCACCTTTCTCTGGTGTCTCCTTGATTAGCTTAATAATCAACCTTCTGAATTCTTTTTCAGGTAAATCAGGGATTTCTTCTTGGTTTGGATCCCTTGCTGGTAAGCTAGTGTGATCTTTTGGGTGTGTTAAAGAACCTTGTTTTGCCATATTACCAGAATTGCTTTTCTGGTTCCTTCTTATTTGGGTAAACTAGGTCAGAGAGAAGATCTGGGGCTCAAGTGCTTTTATTCAGATTCTTTTGTCCCACAGGGTGCTTCCTTGATGTAGTGCCATTCCCCTTTTCCTAGGGATGTGGCTTCCTGAGACCAGAACTGTAGTGATTGTTATTTCTCTTCTGGATCTAGCCACCAAGCAGAGCTACTGAGCTCCAGGCTGGTACTGGGGGGTTTCTGCACAGAGTCCTGTGACATGATCCTTCTTCGGGTCTCTCAGTCATAGATAGCAGCACCTGCTTTGATGGAGGTGGCAGGGAAGTGAAATGGGCTCTGTGAGGGTTCTTAGTTGTAGTTTTGCTTATTGTACTAGTTTTGCAATGATCGGTCTCCTGCCAGAAGGTGAGTTTTCAAGGGAGAATCAGCTGTATTAGTATAGAGAGGATCAGGTGATGGGCAGGGCCTTGGAACTCCAAAAGAATATGTCCTTTGTCTTTGGATATCAGGGCCGGTAAGGAAGGACCATCAGGTGGGGGAAGTGTTAGGCAGGTCTGAGCTCACACTCTCCTTGGGTAAGGCTTGCTGCAGACACTGTTGGGAATGGGGGGGAGGTGTTGGTTCTCAGACCGATGGAGTTATGTTCCTAGGGGGATATGACTGCCTCTGCTGTGTCATATAGCTCACCAGGGAAGTGAGGGAAATATGGCTGTTACAGGCCTCACCTGGCTCCCACATATCCCAAAGGCCAGTCTCACTCTTGCTGTACCCCCTTCTACAGCACCAAGTTTGTTCCCAGGCAGCAGGTGGGCAGAGCTGATAACTTGCTCCAGGCTACCAGCCTCCCAGCTGTGAAAGCAAGCAGGGCTTTCAGATTTCATGTCTTCCCACCTGCCACAGCTTCTGTGCTGTGTCTGCAACTCCAGTTTCACCCCTCCTGCAAGTTCCATCCAGAAAACCTTATATTCAGTCAAAATTATTACCAAGTTCAGCTGAAACCTTCCTTCTCTGTGTGGTCTTTTCCCAGTTCCTCTGGCAGCCCTCCCCAAGGACCTCTGTGAGGCAAAGTCAGATATGGCTTCCCTGGGGACCAAGAGAGCCCACAGCGCTCTTCCTGCTGCTTCTTCTACCCTTGTATTTTCCTCAGCTCTCTAGAATTGTCTCAGATCCAGGTAAACTCAAATCCTTCACTTGTGACCTGCACCTTCAGGTTCCCCAGTGAGTGTGTGTGTTTGGGGGTGGATGATCCCCCTTTCACACTTTGGGCACTCACAGTTTTTCGAGTGACCAAAGAGTGCTGTCTCTTAGGGCCTGCAGGAGTGATTTACTTCCTTCAGAGGGCCTGTGAATTCTTTCAGCTTCCTGGGTATGTTCCTGTGATCGTTCTGGGAGCAAAAGTTCACGATGTGAGTCTCCACGTGCTGCTCTGTCTGTCTGAGTGGGCACTGCAATACAGTCCTGCCTTGTATCTGCCATTTTTCCTAACCCGTCTCCATTCCTGTTTTCAGCAATAGAAAGACTCACAGAGATAGAGTACCCTAGACTTCAACCAGCTTGTCATCTCCAATCAATTATTTGTGGATACCTGGAACACTGTGCTGAGAGGCTCAGCTGTGATGTCATGATCTGTTAGTAATGTCTGCCATGACTTCAATCATATATTTTTCACCTATCTATCATAGATGAAAAGGGCTGCAAACCCACATAATAATAACTATATCATGTCTATTATTGTTGATATTAGCAAAAACAAGGTAATAACTGTCCAATAATTGGGGATAAATTATATATCTTTAATGTAGCAATATTTGACTATTAAAATATAATGTACACATTTATTAAATGATATGGAAATATGTTTATGATTATTATGTGGAAAAAGTGAGTGTCTTTTTTTTTTTTAGACAGAGTTTCACTCTTGTTGCCCAGGCTGGAGTGCAATGGTGTGATCTCCACTCACCGCAACCTCTGCGTCCCAGGTTCAAGTGATTCTCCTATCTCAGCCACCCAAGTGACTGGGATTACAGGCATGGGCCACCATGCCCAGCTAATTTTTGTATATTTAGTGGAGACTGGGTTTCTCCATGGTCAGGCTGGTCTCAAACTCTCAACCTTAGGTGATCTGCCCACCTTGGCCTCCCAAAGTGTGGGATTACAGGCATGAGCCACCGCGCCTGGCCAAAAAAGTGAGTTTCAAGTTATATAAAATATGATCACATTTTTCAAATAGATTGTTGAGATAAGATGTATGTTGAGACAGTATCTACATATGTAAATATAAAGCAGGTCAGATCTCAGAGCTCTTCCTTCCTCATCTCTTTCTTTTCTTTTCCACTGCTTCCTAGGAATTTTGTGTTTTGTGTTTTGTTTTTTCTTTTTTCTTTTTTAATTTTGATTCATTGTCACTCTTAGGATATGTTTTCTTCTTATATTGTTATTGTTGTTACAGTTTATTAACAATAACAAACTATATTGTTACAACAATAACAATATAATGTTACACTTATTATTTCACTCTGTTTTGTTTGTGCCTTTTTAAGGTAGGAAAAAAGAGAGAATCTGTTGGACTAGTAAAGTATTAAAATTTTGCTATAAAAGGCAAAGGGTTTTTTGCCTGTAAATGTTTAATTCTGAATTTTATTTAAAAAATCCCTTCTAAGAAAAGCACAGGATGAAAGGCCTTGACACCACCTTTTCAAGAGTAGAAACCAATAAACTAAGAGAGAGAAAATAAATACTAAAAAGGGAGCCCAGAGGGAGCCCATCTGAGGCAAGCTTGGGTGAAATGACACATAACTCAAAGGAGAAAGTAAAGGGTTGTTCTGTATCATCTTTCAAGCTTGGTACATCTTGAATATCTAGTAGTAACGTTTTATTGATGCACTTAATCCAAATATCCTTCAAGATATCACTAGCATAACTAAAGGATATGTGTGTCTATGGGTGTGTTTTCAGAAAAAGTCAGAAACAAAGTTAACCAAAGTGTTAACAGTAATTATCCAAGAGTAGTGACAGTATGCATATTTTGTAAATTATTTTTGCTTAGCTATATTTTCTAACTTTCTTCTATAACAAATATACAGAGTTTTAAATGAGATTTTTAAAATTATAACTATGATTTTAAAAGAGAGAAAGAGAAAAATCATACAAAGGAGATTTCAGAAAAGAAGATGCGCATATTCTCCCACGTTTTCTCCTTCATGGCAGGTAATAGAACATGTTCTTACTTCTAGAAATCGCAAAGCTGGATGGGATCTTAGAAGTGATATGGTTCCTCCCTCTCATTTTATACCTGAAGGAACTCAGATCTAAGATGATTAATATTGCTCCCAGTCAAGCATCACAGCAGTAGAGCAAAAAGTAATTTACAGTTGTTGATTCTTAATACTTGTATAATGTGGCAGAAGAAACAACATCATAAAAGCTTAAGATTCTACAGTGTCTCCAGTTAATTCCATCCAAAAATTAAAAAATCAAAATATGAGGTGTTTCGGCCAATAGCAGAAGAATGGAGGCAGCAAAGCTGCAAGTATATATCCAATCAACTTGGAGGCACTGTCTTAACTGACAGCCAATCTTCTGGGATATGTTGAATGGATGTGCAGCTATAAACTGCCCTCTTTAAACTAAACACTGATTTCTGCACTGTATTCTTGCCCTTTATAACAATCTCCTGGTGAAGCCTGCCCTGTGATTAGATCCTCCTCATCTGTCCCAAGAGAATAAGGCAAAAATATTATTAAAACCTTAGCTTTTCTCAGCGTCATCTTTTATCTGTTCCTGATTCATAAGGCAGCATTTTTTTTTTATCTATTTCTTACCCATATGAGTAAAGCTTTAAAGAAAATTTTACACTGATGCATGCCTCCAACTTGCCTCAGGTAAAATAAATGAGACAACATCTACAAGCACTTTCAGCTCCCCAGACAGGGACATCAGAAATGAGCAGTAGTCTTGCTCTTGTCAAAGGTATCTGCTGAACCTGGCAAGATGGCAAGACTCCAAATCATAGAATAACTTTCCTGACCCCTCATCTGAATCTCTCAACTAAATACAGAAATTGAAAATAGGAACCAGTCGTTTTCAGTAAAAGATATACCAAAATAGTTCTGCAGCATGGGTAAGCAAAAGGGTGAGATGTGCAAAGGGGAAGCTCTTTGAAAGCAGAGTGTGTAATTAAGTCAACTTTTGAATGTACTTCTTCCTTTCCCACGTGTTCTACATCAGACCTCTTTCCCATAGGGCTGCAGATGGTGCCTCTAGGGCTGGCTGTCACTGATCTCTTAAGGGTAAAACTGAACTGAAACCTACAAGCCTCACACCTGTGGGGTCAGCTTCATTAACAACTTTGACCCTTGCTCATTTCTAAGAGCTGCTCCAATAAATGTCTCTGCAAACAAGGTGCACTCTGATCCTTTGGTGATCTATCACCTTCCCCTTGGCAATCTAATTTTAAGTCTCACTTCAGGTTGATTCAGGACAGGTATCTTAAGTTTGTCTTGAGCTCTCCTTGTAAAACCTGAGGGAAGTTTAACTACTAACTTATAGCTTGGACCTCAATTAACATCTTCTGTTTTTTAAAATCACTTACATTGCTACGAAATAATTGTTCTACCCTTCTCAGACAGATTTCATCACCTCAATTTTCCAATGTTTGATCTGACTACAGTTAAAGCATGAAAAAGGCACATTGGTAAGCCTGGTTAGTGGTGACATCATGCATAAATTGTCATTTTCTACTGTAGGAACTGTTCCTATCTGTAGGAAAAACCTTCTGGAGAATCCTGTAAATAGCAGAAATATTATAACAAATCTTTGCTGAATGGAGGAAAGTAGCAGAATTAAAGGTAGAACTAACAGAAATTACTAAAAAAGAACTTATGAGGCTTGTTCATAATACTTATCCCCATTTTACACAATAAAAACCTAGACACAAAGAGGTTAACTTGCCCAATTTACACAATTAAAATACAAAGATTTCTATAAATACATTCTCAATATCTGAAGCACATTATACACTTCATTGAAATATTCAGTATTTAGTGATTATATTCTAACAGTTTAGGAGAACATCCTTTAAGAAATAAGGAGCAGAATCATTCATTCTGAGCAAGGCCTTGGGTTGGCAGTGAATCCAGATGACAGTTTTACTATTTGAGAACAGCTCTTGGCGTTGTAGAAATAGTCCTTAATCACAAGACAAACTTGGCTCCAGGGTGGAAAAGACTGTTTGGTTTTAATTCTAAATATCTATTAAGTACCTACTATGAACTAGTCCCCAGTGCTGTGCTGGTATGCCACAGATGTGCCCATCCCATCTTTTTGCAAAATTCTAAAAATCTCATAAGGGTAGAGAAATAACCAAATTTTCTATTTTATTCTGCATTATAATTCAACACAGAATAAAAACATATCCAAATAGAGCTACAAGCAAGGAGTATTTGGAACCCCGAGAAAGGAACATGATGACCCAGGAAAATTTCAAGAATTAGATGTTAAACATTAGCCTTTCAGCCACAACCACCAACAGGGGCACTGCCTTTCAAAATAAAAAATAAGGTATGATTACAGGACTAAGCTGGTCATAAAATTGACCTCTAGATGGTCCTGGTAAGGTGAAAATGGCTAGAGGAAGTTCATGAAGATTACCTGAAGAAAGCGGCCGAAGACACACTAAAAATCAAAATAGGGTTTGGTGCCCAACAGTAAAGAAGAGCTTGCATGTCAGATAGCCAACGGGAAAGAAAAAAGGAGGGAAGGCAAACAAAAAACATGGCCAAAGCTTTGTTTCAATAACTTAATCAGTGGCTTCAGTTTGATCCAGAGATAAATGGGGATGAAATGAAACAATAAGAAGGACCAGAATAGAAAACTTGAGTAATGTGATGATCTCATCAACATCAGTTTTCTAAGTGCTAACTATGCATAGGATGTTATGATTAATGCGAAGTCTGCAAGGCAGATCTCAGGCAGCCTTTGCCCTCAAAGAAGATTCAGTTTAGTTGGGGAGGCAGGAAAACACCAGAAGTCCATACAGATGCTAAATGGGAGTTCTGTCAAAATAAGTGCTTTGGGGCCAAGAGGCAGGAAGAAAGGAGTTCTGGTAAACAGAGGATGGCATAACTGAGGCTCAGGAGAGAGAGGTAGGGATATGGAACACTCTAGTGAAAGCAAAGAAAGAGTAACTTGAGATTATGTTAAAGTATTATAAATATATTCAAACAAAGCATAATATTCTGTGGGACATAACATGTTCACCCACAAATACTAAAACCATTTGGGCCCCAGAGAATTTTCCAAGATGTGAAGTTGCAACCAGATTTTCAACAAGTAAACAACAATTTGTTGAGGGTATGTTGTACATACTAAAACAATGTTTTTGTCACTTATATTCACCATACTTACGCTATTCTGGCCAAAAATGAGGTTCCATTTTAGAAACTAGAGAAAGATGCATCTGGTACAAGTGACATGATTAATTAGAAACATCTCCTATGGCAAAATGATTATCTATATAACTGTAAATTTCATGTTGAATGAATCAGATTGCATTTATAGAACTTTCAGAGAATGCCATATAACCGGCATGTGGTGGGAGTGGTCATGTATTTAGAAAATGTGAAATCAATCTCTTTTGTTTAGAAAATGGAGTAGAAAATTACTATGCTCATTTAGAAAGTGCTTTATGCAAATATTCATTGTATTTATATAGTAAATAATTCATTTAGTTTCCAATGCAATCAAGATTCAGTCATCTCTTAAATATCCTACTTTTTGAAGTGCTAAATGTATTCCATGCTTTCCATTCAAAATGTAAATAAAATACCTATAAAAAATTTCAAACCACTGTTTTTTAACAGAAATTACAAAGTACTAAGAAATTATATTAGTACTCAGTGCTTAGCAATCAATAAAATGGTTATTGATAAAAATAACTGGGTAGAAGTGAAAGTAAGCATTTGCCACCAGTAGTAAACAGAATCACAGGCCCCCAAAGATGTCCACATCCTAATCCCTTAACTTTTGAATATATCACCTGATGTGGCAAAGGAGACTTTGTTTTGCAGATATGATAAAGTGAAGGATCTCAAGATGGGGAGATGATCCTGTATTATCCACGTGGTCCAAGGTAATCACAAGGGTTCTGAGAGAGTCAGGAGGGTCAAAGTCAGAGAAGGAAATATACCATGGAAACCAAGGTCAGAATGATGTGAAGGAGAAGCCAGGACCTGAAGAAGGCAGCCAGCCTCTAGAAGCTGGAAAAAGCAAAAAAACATTCTCCCTGAAGTCTCCTAAGGGGACACGGCCCTGCCAACTCATTTTAGACTTCTAGCAATGTCCAGAAAAACATTCTATAAAAGACCAGACAGTGAATATTTTGGTTTTCTGGGTCATACGGTCTCTGTTGCTGCTAAATTCTGCTGCTAAGAGCAAAAGCAGCCACAGACAATCTTAAAATGAATGGGCTAACAAGCTGTGCCCCAGTCAAACTGTATTTTTAAAAAGAGGGGCGGGTCAGCTTTGGCTTATAGTCTGACCCCTGAACTAGGGTATTGACATCAACCCCTAATAACAGACAAGGTTAAAAATCCTCTATTAGAAAAAGGAACATTTACACACTGTTGGTGGGAGTATAAATTAGTTCAGCCATTGTGGAAGACAGTGTGGTGATTCCTCAAAGACCTAAACAGTAATACCATTAGACCCAGCAATCCCATTACTGGGTATATACTCAAAGGAATATAAATTGTTCTATATAGAGACACATGTGGCTGGGCACCGTGGCTCACATCTCTAATCCCAGCACTTTTGAAGGCCAAGGTGGACAGATGACTTGAAGTCATGAGTTCAAGAGCAGCCTGGCCAACATGGTAAAACCAGGTCTTTACTCAAACTACAAAAATTAGCCGCATGCCTATAATTCCAGCTACTTGGGAGGCTGCGACACAAGAACCACTCGAAGCCAAGAGGCAGTGCCTGCAGTAAGCCGAGATCATGACACTGCACTCCAGCCTTGGTGACAGAGTGAAACTGTGTCTCAAAGAAAAGACACATGCACACGTTATGTTCATTGCAGTACTATTCACAATAGCAAAGGCATGGAATAAACCTAAATGCCCATCAATGATAGACTGGGTAAAGAAAATGTGATACATATACATCATGGAATACTATGCAGGCATAAAAAATAATGAGATCATGTCCTCTGCAGGGATGGAGCAGAGCTGGGAGCCATTATCCTTAACAAACTAATGCAGAAACAGAAAATCAAATACCTCATGTTCTCTTTGGGAGGCCAAGGTGGGCAGATCACGAAGTCAAGAGATTGAAAACCATCCTGGCCAACATGGTGAAACCCTGTCTCTACTAAAAATACAAAAATTAGCTGGGTGTGGTGGTGTGCACCTGTCGTCCCAGCTACTCGAGAGGCTGAGGCAGAAGAATTGCTTGAATCTGGGAGGCGGAGTTTGCAGTGAGCCGAGATTGTGCGACTACACTCCAGCCTAACACCTGGCGACAGAGTGAGACTCTGTCTCAAATGATAATAATAATAATGGGAGCTAAATGATGAGAACACATGGACACATAGAGGTGAACAACAGATACTGGGGTCTATTAGAGGGTGGAGGGTAGGAGGACGGAGAGGATGAGGAAAAATAATGAATACTAGGCTTAATACCTGTGTGATTAAATAATCTGTGCAATGAACCTCCATGACACACATTTACCCTCAAACCTGCACATATACCCCTTAACTTAAAATAAAAGTTAAAAAAAAAAGTCCTCCATTACAAAAGTTTGATAAATGGGAAGTATTGGAGTTCATGGATGGAGCTTTTGCCTAAGCAAAGAATGAACCATGGGGACTTGACATCAATATATCCGAAGAGTTTAAAAGATCAGTATGAGAGGTTTGGTATATAAAATTAAAGATGCATTATTGCCAGGGCTAGCCAAGGATTCGAGGGAATCTGAATTTGTTCCAGAACTGTATCTGTTAAAATGCATTTCCCCCAGGGATTTTTATTCCCCTCACTCCTTCCCACTCCAGATCATTTCAGATTTACTCTGACAAGGACACTTTAAGTCTCAATCATTCTTTACTCTTAGTGTTGCTATGACAAAGCTTAATTTCAACTCATAGATTGGGCTCATAGCCAACATAGAGAGAAGGCTGACACACGCCGCATATCTTTCTTTGTTCTTTGTATTAATTTAGTTTCTGCAATTTTTCAGTCTAGAGCATATGAAATGTTTCAACTTCAATTATCTCCACAGAAACGAAGGCTTCCCGCTTCCCTTATTTTATAGTTCAGAGGGGGACAGCGTATCCAGTGTGATGGCAAAAGATTTTTTTTAAATAGGGGGAAAAACTCTCTGCAATAAATGAGTTATTGATAAAGAATTCCTTCCGATATTTTTTGGTGATGCTTTACTCAAAATAAATCGCAGAGTTCAGGAGAACAATACAAAGATCCTCATTTTAATTTCAGTCACTCTTCTAAAGCCCTGAGGTCACTGTAGAGTCCAAAATTGGGTGGAATAGTGACTCGTCTTGCTCTCTACCACACTCTGTTTCCAAGTGTTTCTCTGTCACGTTCCATCCACCTGCTGAGCAAATCAATCCTTCAGTGAGAACGCAGCATCATTTATAATGCATTTTTCTGGGAAGGGTATTCATCTCATCCCCAGACAATGATAACTTTTCCGCTTCCTTCTTCATTATGTCCTGATGTGCCTTCTTAGTGTTTCAGTTCCTTAATATGGTATTGAACAGGGAGAATGATGAAAGGGCGTGGGAGAGCTCTGTGAAATACACGCACTTAAGGGTCTGAGACACTTGCGAATGCACGAGAGAAGAGAAATCCCCTTACCTTCTAGCACGTTAGAATGATGCCAGAGAAAGTGCAAACTTGTAAGACTGAACTGGGAAAGATTTGAGATTGTACCTAATCAAAAAGACATGTTAAAAGGGTACCAGTGCCCAAGCAGTCAATTTAGATTAAAACACAACTGCAATGACATACATTCAATATAGAAGTCAACAGATTTGGATTGATTGAAGTGATGAGAGCATAGGGACTGAATCTTAAATATTCTCTACCCAAACAAAATTATAGATAGATATCTGTGTGTGTGTGTGTGTGTGTGTGTGTGTGTACACACGCACATATAGATATTGGGCTTTCCTTAGATTGCAGGGAGTCCAGGGAGATGTATTTGGATGCATATTTCAGTTTTCTCTTACACAGAACCTAATTTCATTAATGCCTTGATTCAGTCAGCATTGACAAGTGACAAGTGATGGGTGTGTGTGTGTGTGTGTGTGTGTGTACACACGCACATATAGATATTGGGCTTTCCTTAGATTGCAGGGAGTCCAGGGAGATGTATTTGGATGCATATTTCAGTTTTCTCTTACACAGAACCTAATTTCATTAATGCCTTGATTCAGTCAGCATTGACAAGTGACGAGTGATGGGTGTGTGTGTGTGTGTGTGTGTGTGTGTGTGTACACACACACACACACACACACACACACGTATAAGGATTAAAATAAGTTTATTAAAATCCTATACCTTGTTTTATAATGGTATAAAGAGATTATCCCAAACTATTACAAGTAGCGAGGGGTTACTTTTATCACTAAATATTTCTGTATTTCTTTATGTTCTTTAGTGAGTAATATAGCTTTTATATTAAAGTATTAGAATGAATAGAAATCCTCCCCTTCATCATTTTTCTTAAAAATAAGCTCTCAGGAATGGCTCCTAAAGCATCCTGCTGAGGGAAGACCATAAACAGAATAAAAGAACTGCAAACAGGTTCCTTATACTTATGAGGGGAAAGAAAAAAGGAATCTCCCAAGCCTTAATCCTGTATGCATAGTAAGTGAAGGTGGAGTACAGGAAAAAAGAGGGGAGCTTGGCAGACCTGAGAAGGGGCAGAGAGGAGTGGAAGCCCAGACACAGCAGGAGGCAGGCAGCGGATGTCTTCAGCCCAGACATGCCTGCTCATACTCTGCTCTTGTTCCCCATCCTCTAAGCCAGGAGTCCTCCTTCCCATCCAGTGTCCTTGGATTCTCTCCTAGCTCACCATCTTAAAGGCCCTATGAACTTATTCAAACTGAGATGTGACTGCTATGGGTTGACCCTATCAAATGTTACATGCATTGAAACAAGAAGAAATATCCTTATGTGACTAGAAACAAAGGAACAAAGACCACTGTGAGGAAAGTTGCAAAAAGAAGAAAAGAAAAATTTAAAGTATTTGGGGTGACAGACAGAGCCCTCTGGGACTGCTCTCTCCCTCCTATATAGACACACCTTTGCTAAAATAATGTAGATGGTGCTTCAGAGTACAAGTTCTGGAGCCAGATGGCCACAGTTCATATGCCTGTTTCTACCTTGTGCTAGCAGTGTAAACTTGGATAAGTCCTTGAGTTCATTTGTCACAATTATCTCCATAAAATGGGCATAACAATAACATGTTCTTCACAGGTTTGACTATGGGGATTAAATAAGCTAATCCATTAAAAGTATTTTGAATAGTGCCTACCACGTAGGACACAGACAATAAATGTCATCAATAATTATTATCACAACATCTACACAGTACATAGTTTCTATCACCCAAGAGAAATGAGAATCCTTGAGAGTAGAACCCATGTCTGGTCATCTTTGGACCTATTTCACACAAGGTAATCCATAAATGCTGACTGAATCAAGGCATTAATGAAGTTAGGTTCTGTATAGGAGGAAACTAAAATATGCATCCAAACGCATCTCCCTGAAACCTAAGGAAAGCCCAGGGCCACTCTCCCGAAAAAGTCTTCTCTGATGGGGTCCTAGCCAAAGCTACAGGCCCTGACGGGAACCCATCTGCACGCTGCACTTCTCCCTTATCACCATTTGTTGAAACCCTTGTTTGATTCTTTTTTATCACAAGATAAATCTTCTTGAGAGCAGCAACCATGTTCTTTATCATGAAATTTAATCATCACTTCTCCCCTAGTTCCTTGTACAATATTACTACATAGTAGGTGTTCAATAATTATATTTGAGTAATAAAAATAATAATATTACAGTAAGTCCTCACTTCATGTCATATGCAGGTCATTAAATAACTCTTTTGTTCAATGTTGTTTCATTAAAATTGATGAGAAGTCGCTGAAGCAGACTTAAACATACCTGCCCGGCAGCTCTGAACAGAACAACGGAGCTCACAGCTCAGCACTTGAGCTCCTATAAAGGACAGACTGTCTCCTCAAGCAGCTCCCTGATCCCCGTATATCCAAAGAGACACCTCATAAAGGAGAGCTTAGGCTGAAATCTGGCGGGTATCCATCTGGAACAAAGATAACAGAAGAAGAAACTGGCAGCAACCCTTACTATTCTGTAGCTGCTGCAGGTAGTTGCCAACAAGCAAGGTCTATTTTAAAGTCTACTTTACCAGACTAGGATTGCAACTCCTGCTTTTTTTTTGCTCTCCATTTGCTTGGTAAATCTTCCTCCATCCCTTTATTTTGAGCCTTTGTGTATCCTTGCATGTGAGATGGGTTTCCTGGATACAGC
>NW_016107514.1:5766009-5784967 GCF_001604975.1 Cebus imitator | reverse complement strand
GAAGAAAGGATATCAGAGAATGAAGATCAACTCAATGAAATAAAATGAGAAGGCAAGAATAGAGAAAAAAAAGTGAAAAGAAATGAATAAAGCCTACAAGAAATATGGGATTATGTGAAAATACCTAATCTATGTTTGATAGGTATACCTGCATGTGATGGAGAAAATGAATCCAAGCTGGAAGACACTCTTCAGGATGTTATCCAGGAGAACTTCCCCAACCTAGCAAGGCAGGCCAATATTCAATTCCAGGAAATACAGAGAACACCACAAAGATATTCCTCAAGAAGAGCAACCCCAAGGCACATAATTGTCAGATTCACCAGGGTCAAAATGAAGGAAAAAATGCTAAGGGCAGCCAGAGAGAAAGGTTGGGTTATCCACAAAGGAAAGCCCATCAGATTCACAGCAGATCTCTCAGCAGAAAGCCTACAGGCCAGAATAGAGTGGGGGCCAATATTCAACATCATTAAAGAAAAGAACTTTCAACCTAGAATTTCATATCCAGCAAAACTAAGCTTTATAAGCAAAGGAGAAATAAAATCCTTTACGAACAAGCAATTGCTGAGATTTCATCACCACCAGGCCTGCCTTACAAGAGCTCCTGAAAGAAGCACTAAACATAGAAAGGAACAACCAATACCAGCCACTCCAAAAACATACCAAATGGTAAAGAGCACTGACACAATGAAGAAACTGTGTCAAAAACGGGCAAAACAACCAGCTAGCATCAAAATGGCAGGATCAAATTCACACATAACAATATTAACCCTAAATGTAAATGAGCTAAATACCCCAATCAAAAGATACAGACTGGCAAATTGAATAAAAAGTCAAAACCCATCAGTGAGCTGTATCCAGGAAACCCATCTCACATACAAGGATACACATGGGCTCAAAATAAAGGGATGGAGGAAGGTTTACCAAGCAAATGGAGAGCAAAAAAAGAAAAGCAGGAGTTGCAATCCTAGTCTCTGATAAAATAGACTTTAAACCAACAAAGATCAAAAGAGACAAAGAAGGGCATTACATAATGGTAAAAGGATCAATGCAACAAGAAGAGCTAATGATCCTAAATATACATGCACCCAATACAGGAGCACCCAGATACATAAAGCAAGTTCTTAATGACCTAAAAGAGACTTAGACTCCACACAATAACAGTGGAAGACTTTAACACTCCACTGTCAATATTAGATAGATCAACAAGACAGAAAATTAACAAGGATATCCAGGACTTGAACTCGGATCTGGACCAAACAAACCTAATAGACATTTACAGAACTCTCCACCCCAAATCCACAGAATATACATTCTTCTCAGCACCACATCACACCTACTCTAAAACTGACCATATAATTGGAAGTAAATCAGTCCTCAGCAAATGCAAAAGAACAGAAATCATAACAGTCTCTCAGACCACACTGCAATCAAATTAGAACTCAACATTCAGAAACTAAGTCAGAACAGCACTACTTCATGGAAACTGAACAACTGGCTCTTGAATTTTGGCTGGATAAACAATGAAATGAAGGCAGAAATAAAGATGTTCTTTGACACCAATGGGAACGAAAACACAATGTACCAGAATCTCTGGGACACATTAAAAGGAGTGTCTAGAGGAAAATCTATAGCAATAAATACCCACATAAGAAACAAGGAAAGATATAAAATTGACACCCTATCATCAAAATTGAAAGAGCTAGAGAAGCAAGATCAAAACTCAAAAGCTAGCAGAAGATAAGAAATAACTAAGATCAAAGCAGAACTGAAGGAGACAGAGACACAGAATACCCTTCAAAAAAAAATCAATAAATCTATGAACTGGTTTTTTGAAAAGATCAATAAAATAGACCACTAGCTGGATTAATAAAAAAGAAAAGAGAGAAGAATTTAATAGATGCAATAAAAAGTGATAAAGGGGCTAGCACCACCGATTCCACAGAAATGCAAACTACCATCAGAGATTACTAAAAACAACTCTATGCACATAAACCAGTAAACCTGGAAGAAATGGATAAATTCCTGGACACTTGTCTCCCAAGCCTAAACCAGGAACAAGCCGAAACCCTGAATAGACCAATAACAAGGGCTGAAGTTGAGGCAGCAATTAATAGCCCACCAACCAAAAAAACCCCAGGCCCAGATGGGTTCACAGCCGAATTCTACCAGACATACAAAGAGGAGCTGGTACCACTCCTTCTGAAACTATTCTAAACAATCCAAAAAAAGGGAATCCTACCAAAATTGTTTTATGAGACAAACATCATCCTGACACCGAAACCTGGCAGAGACTCAACAAGAAAGAATACTTCAGGCCCATATCCATGCTGAACATAGATGCAAAAATATTCAATAAAATACTAGCAAACCAATTGCAACAGCACATCAAAAACCTTATCCATAACGATCAAGTAGGCTTCATCCCAGGGATGCAAGGCTGGTTCAACATACGCAGGTCTATAAACATAATCCACCACATAAACAGAACCAAAGACAAAAATCACATGATTATCTCAATAGATGCAGAGAAGGCCTTTGACAAAATTCAACAGTGCTTTATGCTAAAACTCTCAAACTAGGTATCAATGGAAAGTATCTCAAAATAATAAAAGCTATTTATGACAAACCCACAGCCAATGTCATACTGAATGGGCAAAAACTGGAAGCATTCCCTTTGAAATCTGGCAACAGATAAGGATGCCCTCTCTCACCACTCCTATTCGATATAGTATTGGAAGTTCTAGCCAGAGCAATCAGGTAAGAAATAGAAATAAAGGGCATTCAATTAGGAAAGGAGGAAGTCAAATTGTCTCTATTTGCAGACAACATGATTGTATATTTAGAAGACCCCATCGTCTAAGCCCAAAATATCCTGAAACTGATAAGCAACTTCAACAAAGTCTCAGGATACAAAATCCATGTGCAAAAATCACAAGCATTCCTATATACCAATAGCAGACTTGAAGAGAGCCAAATCAAGAATGAACTGCCATTAACAATTGCTACAAAGGATGTAAAGGACCTCTTCAAGGGGAACTACAAACCATTGCTCAAGGAAATAAGAGAGGACACAAACAGATAAAAAAAACATTCCATGCTCATGATAAGGAAGAATCAATACTGTGAAAATGGCCATACTGCCCAAAGTAATTTATAGATTCAGCACTATGCCCATCAAGCTACCTATGACCCTCTTCACAGAACTGGAAAAAAACACCTTAAACTTCATATGGAACCAAAAGGGAGCCCGAATAGCCAAGTCAATTCTAAGCAAAAATAACAATGCTGGAGGCATCACGCTACCTGACTTCAAACTATACTACAAGGCTACAGTAATCAAAACAGCATGGTACTGGTACCAAAACAGTGATACAGACCAATGGAACAGAACAGAGGCCTCGGACGCAATGCCACACATCTACAATCATCTGATCTTTGAAAAGCCTGACAAAAACAAGCAATGGGGAAAGGATTCCCTGTTTAATAAATGGTGTTGGGAAAACTGGCTAGCCATGTTCAGAAAGTAGAAACTGGATCTCTTCCTGACACCTTACACTAAAATTAACTCCAGATGAATTAAAGAATTAAACATAAGACCTAACACCATAAAAACCCTAGAAAAAAGCCTAGACAAAACGATTTAGGACATAGGCACAGGCAAGGATTTCATAACTAAAACACCAAAAGCATTGCCAGCAAAAGCCAAAATAGACAAATGGGATCTAATTAAACTCCAGAGCTTCTGCACAGCAAAAGAAACAATCATTAGAGTCAACTGGCAACCAACAGAAACGGGAAAAATTTTTTGCAATCTACCCTTCTGACAAAAGGCTAATATCCAGAATCTACAAAGAACTAAAACAGATTTACAAGAAAAAAACAAGCCCATTCAAAAGTGGGCAAAGGATATGAACAGACAGTTTTCAAAAGAAGACATATATGAGGCCAATAAGCATATGAAAAAATGCTCATCATCACTGGTCATTAGAGAAATGCAAATCAAAACCACATTGAGACACCATCTCACGCCAGTTAGAATGGCAATTACTAAAAAATCTGGAGACAGATGCTGGAGAGGATGTGGAGAAATAGGAACACTTTTCCACTGTTGGTGGGAGTGTAAATTAGTTCAACCATTGTGGAAGACAGTGTGGCAATTCCTCAAGGACCTAGAAATAGAAATACCATTTGACCCAGCAATCCCATTACTGGGTATATACCCAAAGGATTATAAATCATTCTATTATAAAGACACATGCACATGTATGTTCATTGTGGCACTGTTTACAATAGCAAAGACCTGGAACCAACCCAAATGCTCATCAGTGATAGACTGGACAGGGAAAATGTGGCACATACATACCATGGAATACTATGCAGCCATCAAAAATGATGAGTTCATGTCCTTTGTAGGGACATGGATGAACCTGGAAACCATTATTCTCAGTAAACTGACACAAGAACAGAAAATCAAACACTGCATGTTCTCACTCATATGCAGATGTTGAATAATGAGAGCACATGGACACAGGGAGGAGAGCATCACACACTGGGGTCTGTTGTGGGGGAACTAGGGAAGGGACTGTGGGGGGACTAGGTGAGGGACTGTGGTGGGTAGGGAGTTGGGGAGGGATAACACGGGAAGAAATGCCAGATATAGGTGATAGGGATGAAGGCAGCAAACCACACTGCCATGTGTGTACCTATGCAACAATCCTGCATGTTCACTTGTACCCCAGAACCTAAAGTGCAATAAAACATATTAAAAACATATATATATATATGAATGTGGCTGGGTACGGTGGCTCACACCTGTAATCCCAGCACTTTGGGAGGCCAAGGTGGATGGATCACAAGGTCAGGAGTTGGAGACAAGCCTGGCCAATATGGTGAAGCCTTGTCTCTTAAAATAAAAAATTTAAAAAATGATGAGGAAAATGTATTTGTAACACATCCTTTTACCTAAAGTCACAGTTTCCAGGAACCTATCAATGACATTAAGTGAGAATTTACTGTGCTATTATCTTGTGGATCTTATACTGTACAAAGTACCCATCTAATTCTCATAGCTAGTGGTACTTTTAAATCCCAGTTTACATGTCAAAAAAATCAAGATTCACATGAATGCACCACTGCACTCCACCTGGCTGACTGGAGTAAAACACTGTCACAAAAAGAAAAAAGTCAAGGCTCAGAAAGAGAAATTACTCTGTGGTTATACACACATAGGATGTAAATCCAGGTGCACCTGGCTCAGAATTTACCCTGTTACATGAACTCCTCTCTGAAGAGTTAGATCCAGGCTTATACACAGAATACTAAAGGGTAAAGTAGTGTTTATATACAAATGGCTTTCAAGTTCTATTATTCATATTTCCCCAATCTAACTTTGTATTTTAATTAAATCCTGAATGTGATGGATAGGTTCTGTGTAAGTCTCATGGCTAAGGAACTCTGAAGATAGAAAACAGGTCAGCATATTTCAGCAGCTCTGTTTTCAGCAATGTTGTTGACAAAGGAAAAAAATCAATAAAGAAAACTGTGCATTAGGAAAGAAACATTAGGCTAATGGTAAATAAGAATGTTTTGAGTAAAAACCAGACAAAACTGGATTCTACTTATTCCTTTCCACCATTTAATTCTTCAAAATCCTTGAATTTTTTCAATGTGAAATAACATGCATTGCTTTAAGAGAGAGAACAGATGTAAACCATGTCTTGTAAATTTGAGTTTGTACCCAAGAACTTTAGCTCCCAAATCCTTACCTGCAGCCTTTGTGGTTTGTGCTACAAGAGGGCAAATATGTCCAGCAAGAGGAAAATAGCTCTCAGCTTGCCAAAAAGCTTCTAGAGAGAGGTTCCAGGGAACTGAAATTATGAGGCTGGCACCTGAGAAAGGCTACAATCATCAGGGAGTTTTTGGAGTGTCCCAGGGATTTGACGGGTCTCTGAACTAGGGGACAGAACACTGATTTCATCTGCATTGCTTTACAATGACACTGTAATGTGATGTGGTGTGTGTGAATGATTGCATGTGTGATTTTGTGTGTGATATGGTGTGCATGTGTATGTGGTTGTATGTATGTAATGTGATGTATGTGTAAGGCTTGTGATTATGTGTGTAAATATATTGAGAATCTATATCAGAGATAGAAAGCAATTACCCCCCTGCTCAGGTAGGGAATAGATTGTAGCAAAAGACCCAACAGCACCCAGCAATGTACTGATGAGTGCAAGCAGAGCGGGAGTCCCAAAGCCAAACGATACAACCTTTTACAGAAGAAAACACAACTAGAGCTTGACTTAAAAACAAAACAAAACACTTTGTATGTAATTTATAGCAAAATGAAATATTGGTCTTTGTATATCAGTTTGGCAAAAGTTAAAAAATATTTGACAATAGCCAGTGTGGGCCAGATGTGGAGGACTTGACACTTGTGTACGTATCTTGTGGGAGTGTATTTAGTACACTGCTGGAGGGCCATTGGCAATATGTTCAGTGTAAATTATGCTCACTCTTTGGCTTAGCGATTCCATGTTGCTGGAATTTATCATAGGAAATGAAGGGATAAGTGTGGAAAGATGTAAGTGAAAAGACATTCCTTGCAGCACCATGTGTAACCGGAGCAATATCATCAACAATAGTATTTATTTGTTGAACAAATAATAATACTTCTATTCAAAGGATGAGCTGTAGTGCTGTGGGTAATGACCCAGAAAGATGTCTAATATATACACAGTGTTAAGGCAAAAGATAACCCTGCCATGTGTTTTTGTTTTAAAAAAAATGAAATTATGTTCACATTATAAAAAATATTTGCAATGATTAATAACAAAATATTAACAATGAGATGACAGAAGTGGATGACATTGGGAATAGGGAGCTATTTTACTTTCTATCCTATACAAATTTTTTTTTCCAGAAAAAGTATGTATATATATCTATGCTTGTGGGGAAAATAACAGTAAGGCTGTTTCTCTATTTAGAAAGGAAGGAAGAAAGGAAGCTTTTGCAAATACCTATGGTAGAACAGACTCAGTTTATATCTCTGTTTCTGATCTGAGGTTATGGCCAAATTTCCAGGCTACCCAACTAACTAAAAATTCAAATTGCCATATTTCCTAATCTGTGTTTTCACTGATTCGTAGCCTCTTATTTCCTGTGCAGCCTGTGTATCTGTAGCCGTCTGGGCAAAACAGAGCCGCTGCAGTAGCTAAGCAAGTCAAGTCCTTTCCCAAGAGCCTACCTTGTGCTTGCTGACAGATACAGGGAAAAGAGGAACTTTGGTTGTAGAGGGCCTTATAGATGGTTTAATTTTTTGGATAGTATAAATGAAAGCAAGAACTACCTATGCTCTTACAACCAAATCATAAAAAGACATTATTAAGAAGGCAAGCTATTTAGCATACAGAGGTACAGATCACCTTTTTATACATAGCAATGTTTAGATTTTAAAGTCTATGTAGAATAAAAAGTACCATATTTTCAACAATGCTGCGGCTCTATTCAATTGTTTTAAATTTGCTTTCTGCCTGTGACTTGCTGAAATAGAGCCTTTCATGATTCATAGCATGTCTTCTCACAAAATACCATACTTCTCCTCTGTGCAAAAACATAGCTTCTATTACAAGGAAAAAGGCACCTTAAATCTTACAAACCATAACAAATTTCATTTTCTATCACATTTTTAAAATTTATTATGAATTTAATGTTTTTCCATTAGCTTAACAGTTTTCCAAGTACGGTTTTTTTTTTCAGTTTTTTAATCTTTACTATTTCCTAAATCATTTTCTCTTTCTTTACTTTTTCTTCTCTATCATCACCATCTTCTAATTTTTGTAATCTACAAATAAAATCCTAAGTATATTAGATCTGTTCTATTTAAACTAATTCTTGGAGAAAAGCCTCTTGGAAATTAAGGAATTATATAGGCCAATACTGTAACTCATTTATCTTATACATTTCACATTTTGAATGTGAGTTCTTTTTGAAGTGGCTACATCTAATTTTTTATTTTTCTTGTTGTATAACTATGAAAACAAAAACAAGCAAGGAAAGAGAAGGAAATATCGTCAGACAATGCAAATTAATTGCAATTGATTCAGGAGTCCTAATTCCCAGTTACAACCAAGGTATATTCAAGACTAATACATATAATATTTTAAATTCTGAAAATAGATCTTCCTATGAACAGAAACAGGAATTCCGTGGGCAACAGCCCTGGAGGAAAGCAGACTGGAGCGGAAGGATCAAGCCACCAGGGTAAAGCGAAAGCGGCCCAGCGGTGGGTGCAGGAGTAATTGACATGTCATCAGACATGATTAAACCGTTTGGGGAAAGCTTCTTAACTGTGTACGGCAATATCTAATGGAGCACTTGGAAAAGATAAGAATAGGTCTCTAGGACTAAGGAGCTGAAACACATAAAGCAGTTTTTAATTCCAAAAAAAAATATTTTTAAGTAACTAGATAGATAAGGAATATAGAGTATATTGGTAGGCTATTCAGTATATATATATGCATTTTTTATTGTACTTTATGTTCTGGGGTACATGTGCAGAACATGCAGTTTTTTTACATAGTTATAAAAATGTATTTTTTACATAATCATGTAAGGAGTGATATTTCATTGTTGTTGCAGTAAGATTGTGGCCTAATTAACTATAGTGGACAAAGGAAGGGAATAAATTTTGGCGAATGCATCTGTAATCTCAGCACTCTGGGAGGCTGAGGCAGGGGTGTGCCTTGAGCCCAGGAGTTTGAGGCTGCAGTGAGCTATGATCATGACACTGCACTCCAGTCTGGGCAACAGAGCAAGACTCTGTTTCAAAAAAAGAAAAAGAAAAAATTGGAGGAAGTGGTAGAGAGCTAAATCATCAGCCATGATAAAAGGAAGTCAATAGAAAATGTCTAAAACTTTGGAATCGAGTAATTATAATATATTGAAATTAATAGTAGAAAAGAGTAAAAAGAGTTGAAAGTGAGCTCTATGTGGGAGGAATAGGGCAAAAACTGCCAATTTTCATTAGAAGCCTTGGGTAATATTTATAACTGTGCATGTATTATATTGACAACATTTATTTAAGAGTAAAACTTTAAGTTTATGAACCAAGAAAACCCAAAATTTTAAATGATTTTTAAAAAATGTCCTTAGAAATGGCTGGTTCAGTTTTATCCTTTAGCTCTGGAGTTTAAAAAGTACCAAAGACACTGGAGAAAATGAACCCTAATGTCTGCCTTTGACCATGGCAAGGCAGGGTCTCCAACAGATCCCCATTAGGCATCCCTAAGTTCAGGAAAGAAACAATTCCCCTGAGGGCTCTTAGTTATCCTGTCCCTTGATGGAGAATGAGGGTGGTCCTAAATGAAAATGTTATTCTGATAAACTAATCAATCACCAGCTTATAGAATAGCTTAGCAATCCATGGAAGTTTAATCTATTTAAATTAGGTTTGATAGATATAGTGTTATAATCTCAAGTATGCCTTTCTAAATCCTTTCAGGATTTTAGTAGCAGTAGATCCAAGGGATGGGAGAGTGAGCTTGGTGAAATAGAAAGAGCACTGAAATAGAAAGCATGAGATCTGGTTTCTGACTCCAACTAAATATGCAACACTGGGTGTGACTTAAATGTTCTGATCCATAGTTTGCTAGTTTTAATTCCCTTCAAGTTTGAAATTACTACGATTTGGAACTTGCTTCCCAGGAGAAATGCCACAGTATTCAAGTAAAAAGTAGAAGCTTGAAATTCTTTTGTTTCCCTTTTGAATTTTAGGCCCATTGTCTCATGATGATTTGGAAATATGAATATTCAGGATTCATAAGGAGAAGATACTGAACACATAACAACCTCAGCAAGAACAGTTGCAGACAGAAGCTAGAAAGGGTTCTTAAGGCCAAAAGTAGCAGAATACCTTGTCCTTTAGATTCCAAGTACATTTTGACATGAAAATACTCATAGAATATCTAAAGGACAAGATAAAATAATGGTTCTTGAGAAGCTATTTGGATCATTTGAGAAAGTTCAATGGAATCGATGAGGCCAAAGCACTCACTCAGTCTCTTCACCACAGTCCATCTACTTGGCCTTGTGCTGCAGAGACACAGAAAAAAAAATTTTTTTAATCCTGATTATGTGTGTGACCAGACAGATGAAGAGCAGTAAAATAAGTCAACAAAATGGTGCTAAGTTTGGGGGCCACACTTACAATGTCTCCAGGCTTTATTTGATTTCGTGGTCTGTTTTGAGTTTCCAAAGCATTTTCCTCATTTTGTCTGACCATCCACACCTCTTCTGCTCCCTGTAAGTCTCCACCTCTAAGCGTGTACAGCATGTGTACCTCCTCCATGTGTGTACACACATTCATTACAGTCCTGGCCATGCGTCAGGGGAAGATGTGAGGCATTATGAATGAAGACAGGAGTTGCAGACCAAATAGGTAGAAGACAAGCTCTAATAACATCTCATTATCTTCTCGCTTTTCACCAGCACTACCCAGAGAATAGTTTTTCTCCTTGTGCCTTTTAAGTCCCAAAGGCCTTTTTAATCTTTTTCGGCGATACTGTTCCCCTGATACCTTCTCTCGATTTAAGTCAATCAGCATATGAAACTGCCTCTGGCAAGACACATGTTCAGTGGGTCAACTGGCATACCATACTGCTGCAAATAAGAATATGAGGAAATCATAGAATAGTTACTGCTTACTGAGGCCTTACTAAGAATCAGACATCCTCTTGCCTGCTGCCAGGTAAGATGTGACTTTGCTCCTACTTTGCCTTCTGCCATGATTGTTAGGCCTCCCCAGCCATGTGGAATTGTGAGTCAATTAAACCTCTTTCCTTTGTAAATTTAAAAAAAAAAAAAAAAATCAGACATGATGTTAGGTGACTATTACATAACATTTGTCTCATTACTCCATCTTTCAGATTAAGAACTTGAAGCCCCAAATGGTCAAATCTTTTTGCCCAAGGTCCCCCAAATGGAATGTGGCACACACAGGATCTGAACCCTTCTCTGTCAAGTTCACAAAACCCCAGTGCTTGATTCTTTGCCCTCGTGGCAGCAACAAAAGGTGATTTTTTTGTTACTCATGAGCTACTGATGAGCAGTAGCCTGCTTACTACACAGAGCACACAGAGATGAGTGATGGTTTAAATGAGCTTCACATGACTTAGAGTGGTTCACAAACCAAAGCAACATAAGAATCATCTTAGGAACCTGTTTTATAAAAAGTAGATTTGCAGGTTCTTCTCCAAGGCTCCTAACACAAACCTCAAGGAGTAGAGTTTAGCTGATTAGTATCTTGAACAGTCTCCACCAGTGATTCTTAGCATGTGGCCCTCATACCACACATTGAAAAGCACCAGTTTAACAGCCCTTGACAAGCTGTTTCTCTAATCCAGTAGTTTTCAAAGTGAAGTCCCCAGGCCAGCAGCACCTGGGAACTTCATTAGAAATGCAAATTTTCAAACCCTACCCCAGATCTACTGAAGCAGAAACCCTGGAACTGGGGCCCAACAATGGTGGTTTAACAAGCCCTCCAGGTGATTCTAATGCATATGAAAATGAGAACCCGAGCGCTCTAACCTAATCATGATCTTGACATTTTCAGGCCCGACCCACATTTCCAACACCTATGGGAAAGCAGGCCTCCAAAACCTTCACAATTTTATCCAGGGTACTCAACCAATCCTACTAACTCATCTCTCACCACAGACCCTAACCTGTTCCCATTCGCCTGGATTCTAACCTTGTCATTTATTCCCTACCACCCTTCTCTTGACACTCAGATTCTCTGCTTTATACATTTGGATCCATCCCTCTCTATTCATAATGTGGGTGGGTAAATATTTTCTAGTTCTCATGTCTCTCAGAGCAGGCCCCAATAACACTTGCTCTTGAGAGTGCTCTTGGCCCTAAATGGGGTATCTAAAACTCTGTTTCACTCCAGCTTCTTTTGAGAACTCTGGAACTTGACATCTGCAGACTCAGTCTATCACCCTTCGACTCTGTAATAATGCTGTTGGTTGTTGATATGGTTTGGCTGTTTAATATGGTTTCCCCACCCAAATCTCATCTTGAATTCCCATGTATTGTGGGAGGGACACAGTGGGAGGCAATTGAATCATGGAGGTAGGTCTTTCCCATGCTGTTCTCATGATAGTGAATGGGTCTTACAAGATCTGATGGTTATAAATGTGAGTCTCTCTGCATAAGCTCTCTCTTTGCCTGCCATCATCCATGTAAGATGTGTCTTGCTCCTCCATGTCTTCCATCATGATTATGAGTCTTCTCCAGCCACATGAAACTGTGAGTTCTGCATTAAACCTTTCCTTTGTAAATTGCCCAGTCTGGGGCATGTGTTTATCAGCATGAAAACGAACTAATACAGTAAATTGGTACCAGTAGAGTGGGGTGCTGCTGAAACGATATCCAAAAATGTAGAACAACTTTGGAACTGAGTAAGAGGCAGGGGTTGGTACAGTTTGGAGGGCTCAGAAGAAAACCAGAAAATGTGGGAAAGTTTGAAACTCCCTAGAGACTTGTTGAATGGCTTTGACCAAAATGCTAATAATGATATGGACAATGAAACCCAGGCTGAGGGGGTCTCAGGTGAAGATGAGGAACTTATTGGGAACTGGAGCAAAGGTGACTCTTGCTATATTTTAGCAAAGAGACTGGAAGCATTTTGCCTCAGCCCTAGAGATTTGCAGAACTTTGAACTCGAGAGCAGTGATTTAGGGTATCTGGTAGAAGAAACTGCTAAGCAGCAAAGCATTCAAGATGTGACTTGGGTGCTATGAAAGGCATTTAGTTTTATAAGGGACACAGAGCAGAAAAGTTTGGAAAGTTTGTAGCCCAACAATGTGATAGAAAAGAAAATCACACTTTCTGAGCAGAAATTGAAGCTGGCTGCAGAAATTTGCATAAGTAACAAGGAGCCGAATGTTAATCCCTGGGATAATGGGGAAAATGTCTCCAGCACATGTCAGAGGCCTTCACAGCAGCCCCTCTCATCACAGACCTGGAGGACTAAGAGGAAAAAGTAGTTTCATGGGCTGAGCCCAGGGTCCTTGTGCTGTGTGCAGCCTAGGGACTTGGTGCCGTGTGTCCCAGCTGCTACAGCCATAGCTGAAGGAGTACAATGAAGAGCTTGGGCCATGGCCTTAGAAGGTGGAAGCCCCAAGCCTTGGCAGCTTCCACATGGTGTTGAGCCTGCGAGTGCACACAAGTCAAGAACTGGGGTTTGGGAACAACTTCCTAGATTTCAGAGGTGTGTAAACACCTGGATACCCAGGCAGAAATTTGCCTCAAGGTCAGGGATCTTATGGAGATCCTCTGCTGTGGCAGTGCAAAAGAATGTGGGCTCAGAGCCCCCACACAGAGTCTCTCCTTGGGTACAACCTAGTGGTGCTATCAGAAGAAGGCCACCATCCTCCAGACCCCAGAATGGTAGATCCACCAACAGCTTGTGCTGTGCACCTGGAAAAGCCACAGACACTCAACTCCAGCCCATGAAAGCAGCCAAAAGAGGGGCTATACCCTGCAAAGCCACAGGGGCAGAGCTGCCCAAGACTATTGGAACCTACCTCTTGCATCAGCGTGATCTGGATGTAAGACAGAGTCAAAGGAGATCATTCTGAAGCTTTAAGATTTGACTGCTCTGCTGGATTTAGGACTTGCATGGGGCCTGTAGCCCCTTTGTTTTGGCCAATTTCTCCCATTTGTAATGGCTGTATTTACCCAATGCCTGTACCCCTCATCATATCAAGGAAGTAAGTAACTTGCTTTTGATTTTGCAGGCTCATAAGTGGAAGAGACTTGCCTTATCTCAGATAAGACTTTAGACTGTGGACTTTTGAGTTAATGCTGAAATTAGCTGAGACATTGGGGAACTATTGGGAAGGCATGATTGCTTTTGAAATGTGAAGATATGCGATTTGGAAGGGGCCAGGAGTGGAATGATATGATTTAGCTTTGTGTTCCCACCCAAATCTCATCTTGTAGCTCCCATAATTGCCACGTTGTGGGAGGTACCCAGTGGGAGATGACCGAATCATGCATGCAGGTCTTTCTGATGCTGTTCTTGTGATAGTGAATGGGTCTTATGAGATCTGAAGGTTTTAAAAATGGGAGTTTCTCTGCACAAGCTCTCTCTTTGCCTGCCGCCATCCATGGAAGATGTGACTTGCTCCTCCTTGACTTCCACCATGATTGTGAGGCTTCCCTAGACACATGAAACTGAATTCTCCATTAAACCTCTTTCCCTTGTAAATTGTCCAGTCTCTGGTATGCCTTTATCAGCAACATGAAAATGAACTAATACAGTTGTCTATCCAACATCTAGTCTCTCCCTCCCCCTTCTGAACAGAATTCCATTCCTGTTCAGATATGTACCCCATTTTTACTTGCAAAGACTATTACACATCAGTCAATGTGCCAATTAGCACATGACCCAGGGATGAGCCTTGGCTAATAGATGAGCATATAATCTGTCCAATCAGATAAAAAGGAATGACTTATATTCCCTGCTTGGGAAAAAAGTTTTCCTCTCTCTCTTCTACTAGACATAAAGAAGGAAGAAAACAGCTCCTGTTGCCATCAACAACCATCTTGCTACCACAGGGGACCCAGCCTTAGGATGGCACCTACACTGAGGCAGCAGAGTGGAGACAGATAAGATCCCAGGTCCTTGACAATGGCAATGAGCTCAAAATTGTACTGCTGTTGGACCCACCCCATCTTCTACCTCTGTACTTATAGTTCTTGAGACAATAAATTATCTTCATATTTAAACCAGTTCAAATCAGGGTACTCTGGCATTTATAGCCAAAAATAATACTTCCCCATTAAAAAAAATTGCTCTCCAGGGCACCTAAATTTTGGTTTATTCTCTTCTGAATTCTGCCCAGCATCCCTTTGTTCACAACCTTCGTACTCCACATCTGCCTAGACAAAATCCCCTCCAGCTAGCTGCCTTTTCTCTGACTTGCCAGATAAGTTATTGTGCTCTTTTGGCTTCCTCAATTCCCCAAAACTTGTATAAAACAAATCCATCTCTTCTCGAGTTTCTTATATTTCTTAAACTCCTGCCTTTCTCTCAAAGTTCCTTTATATGTTGTCAATTATTCTGACGTTTCTTAAAAGGCCAATCAATATCATCAACATAGAAATCATGGTCACATTTTTATTTGACACTTGATGATTTGGGAAAAGTAAAATATCTGAGATACTAAAATGTTGAGTTGATCCAAATATAGAAAGTGATGGTCTTTTAATAAATGAGAAGAAAAATGCAAAGCAAAGAGGAAGGAAAGAGGGTGCAAGGCAGAGGAGGAAGTGTGCAGAGGCTAGAGTTAAAAGAGCATGGTGTATTCAAGAAACTAGAAGGTGGTCAGTACAATTGAGGGTGAAAGATATCATAGGAAAGAGAAGAAAGAGTCATATCATGAAGGGCCTTGTAAGTCATATTTTTTAAAACTTAGGATATTAGAAACTATTCAATGATTCTAAGCCAAGGATTGAATCACTTTTGCATTCAGAAAAATCAGCAGAGAGAATAGAAATCAGTACACATGTTAAGTGATCAACTGATTTTCAACAGACATGTCAAGGTAATTCAACAGGAGGAGGATAGTCTATTTAACATTGATGCTGGAGAAAGTGGAAATTAAAAAAACAAAATGAACCCTGACTCTTACCTCAAAACCATACCAAAAATTAATTTGAAATAGATCGTAGACTTCCACATAATAGCTAAAGGTATAAAACTTTTATAATATAAAAGAAAATTTCTATGATCTTGGAAGTGTCCACATCCTGTCTCCAGAACCTGTGAATGAGTTGCCTTACATGGCAAGAGGGACTTTGCAGATGTAATTGTGCTAAAGATTTTGAAACAGGGAGATTACTGTGGGTTATCTGAGAAGGCCTAATGTAATCACAAGAATCCTTGAAAGAGGGAGGCAGGAAGTCAGAGTTAAAAAAGGCACCTTTGATGAAAGAAGCTAAGGTCAGAGTGCTGTGGCACCTTGAGGCAAGGAATCCAGGCAACCATCAGCAGTGGGAAAAGGCAAGGCAATGGACTCTCCCCGGGAGTCCCCAGAAGGAATGCAGCCCTGCCAACTTAGATTGGTCTTCTGACCACCAGACCTTTAAGACAAAGTGTGTTGTTTCAAAAGAAATCTTACGATTCAATAAGACCACTCCATTTGAAAATGGACAAAAAAATGCTAGGAGATCCTTCACAAAAGAAGAAACTTGGATCCCAATAAATATATGAAAAGATGGTCAAAATGATTACTTATGGAAAATGAGAAATTAAAGCCACAATGAAATCTTACTGCACACCCATTTGAATGGTTAAAATTTAAAAGATTATAATACCAGCTTCTGCCCAGCATGTGGTACAACGGGAACTCTCAGACAAAATTGACAAAATTTGTAGGAATATAAAATAGGTCAGCAACTTTGGAAAACACTTTGTCCATTTCTTATAAAGTTACTTGCATACTTATCTATGGTCTAGCAATTCCACTCCTCGGAATTTACTCAAAACAATTAAAAAGGAAACGATATATCCATATATTTGTGTATACAAATATTCACAGTAGCTTCATTCATTGCAGCCCCAAACTAGAAACAACCTAAATATTCAATAACCAGTGAACAGACATATGAAATGTGTTAAGTGCATACCATGGAACACTTCCAAGCAATAAAAGGGAAGAAACTATTTGTATATAAAATATGAATGGATTTCAAAAACATGATGCTAAAACAAAAACCTACACAAAATAATATATATCGTATGATTCCATCTATATGAAATTCTAGAAAAGAAAGCTAATCTATAGTAACTGAAGGCTGCTTGGGGCAGGAGGGTGGTAAATAATTAATTACAACAGTGGAGAAGGTAACTTTTTATAGGAATGGAAATGTTCCGTGTCTTAATTGCAGTGATGCTTACACTGATTTACATTTGTATGTAAATGATAACCCAATGAAACAGATTTTTTTAAAAACATAATGATTAATAAAATGTTGGGAATTGGGAAGAATGAGCATAAAAAGACCCTCAAACTAAGGCAGGAGTAGGGGCATGCCACAGCCAGAGCAGCAAGAACAGGGGGTAGGGTCAGTATGCCCAGCAGTTAGATGTGTTAGTAGCGGGAGTCACCTTAAATGATCACTTAGAGTAGTTGAACAGACTGTGTGATTCTGTTTATTGGGCAGATGGCAAGAGTATTTTTCACTGTACAATGTCTGATGAGAAGTTTTGAGGCAATATATAAAAGTCGATAATACACATTTGGGGGAAAGTAGATTTTGCATGGAACAATTTTATACTGTATGATGTCTACACAACAGAGCACTGAACAGAATGGACCTAATAAGAGAGCTACCTGGAGATATTGCCAACAGGAAAGAGCTTTCTAGAATTGTTTGAATAGTCATAACTCTACAATAAAAATAATCAAGAAAAAGAACACAGTCTTTGTCTGAGCCACGGGGATCCTCCACTTATTGTACGATTTCCCCTTTGAAAATGGATAGCCTTGGGTTGAAAGAGGCTTCCCACTGATTCTGCAGTAAGTACATGAAAAAATAAATTACTTCTTATTGGTGTTTATCTGAACTGGCTCAAGGCAATGTTGGTATTGTACCTTGCAATGACAGTGGAAGAATTTATCATAGGCTAGGCAGTTATGCATGCATTACAATTAATCAGTGTTGTCCCTAGGGATGATGCCCAGTTCTTTCATCAGAAGCTAAAAGAGTATCTTCGTATTCCTGCACGGCGCTTTTGACTAGGGGGTAGGTAGCCAAGCTACTGTTCTTCCAGAGAGCTGCCTGTCAAGACTCAACGTAATGACAAAAATCCTAGCAAGCATTCCTAACTGTTCTTGTCTGGTTCCTAACTGGCCTCTTTCAACCCAGGAGTGGAGAGGAAAAGAAAGAGAAAGAGCAGGTGGCTTCCTCCACTCACTCAGTCCTTCATTTAACTAGCAAAAGAGAGTCAGATAACATTTACATTACAATGAGCTGCCTCAGAAGGTACTCAAGAAGAGGTGTGTACCTAACCAGGAAAGGGTGATTTAGGGAAGTGTGGTAGAGGGAGAAATGGTCCCCCAAAGACGTCTGTGTCTTAAACACCAGAAAATGTAAATACATTGCTTTAAATGGAAAAATGTACTTTGTAGATATGATTAGGGTGGGAATCGTGAGATGAGAGATTATCCTGGATTATTGTGAGATGGGAGATTATCCTGGATTATTTGGGTGGGCCCATAGAAGAGGTCTGTATAAGGCAAGGAAGTAGACAAAGAGTCAGAGAAGGAGATCGGCCTATAGAAGCAGAAATTGAGTAATTTGCTTTGAAGATAAAGAAAAACGGAGAGAGATCCAAGATGGCTGATCACTAGCAGCTCGGGATTGCAGCTCCCACTGAAAGAGCAGAGAATGAGAGGACGCCACACTTTCAGATCAATTTTTGTTGCTCACGCACCAGGAGATTCCCAGCGGAGAAGCCCCACGTGTGCCAGCACGACTCTTGAGGCCGGTGAGGCCGTTTTGCCACTGCCTTGGAGTGGCGGTTCTTGGTGCAGAGTCAGAAAAGCACCATCAATCTTAACGCCGCTGTTTTGCCCAGCACGGTGGGTTGCTCAGATTCTAGCGCCGGGAATCAACAAGTTGGACGTCCATTCAGAAACCCAACTATAAAGACGGTAATTATAAAGACCACAGATGGATAAATTTATAACGAAGGGAAGAAACCAGTCTAAACAGGCTGAGAATACCCAAAATCAGAATGCCTCTCCCTCTACAGGGGATCACAGTTCCTCAGCAACAGAACAAGACCTGAAGGAGAAAGACTGTGTTCCATTAGCAGAAGCAGGCTTTAAAAAGTGGATGATAAGAAACTTCTGGGAATTAAAAGAACTTGTTCTAACCC
>NW_016107514.1:5760121-5761290 GCF_001604975.1 Cebus imitator | reverse complement strand
GAAAGAAAGAAAAGGGCCACCAGCTAAGGCCTGAGAGCAGCCTCTGGACGCTGGAAAAGGCAAAGAGACAGATTCTTCCAAAGAGCTTCCAAAAGAAATGAAGTTCTGTTAATACCTTGATTTTAGTCTATAAGATCAACGTTTGACTTCTGCCCTTCAGAACTGTAAGGCAATACATTTGTCCTGTTTCAAGCCACAATAGTTGTGGTAATTTGTTCTACCAGCAATAGGAAACTAATATAGGAGAAATCCTAGATTTTATAAGGGTTCGACCAGGTGATATATACATAGGGTTCTAAATTACAAAATGTAAAGTACTAATTGATTAAGATTACTTCAAATTCTGTGCCTACCATGCTCTTTTGCAAACTCAAGATTCTGTCCCTCCTTCTTCTTAGTCACTGTTCTTGGTGTTCGTGTGTGTGTGTGTGTGTGTGTGTGTGTGTGTGTGTGTGTGTGTGTGTTTTCTAACACCTCCATTTACAAAGTGATGGGAAGCAAACCAAGATACAGAAACAGGAAGTGGATATAAGCCACTTCTTTTCCATTTGCCTCTTTAGTTCTCTCCTTGCCCTACTTTGGCCATCAAAAACTTATATGCATTCATTCACTTCTTGTGTGTCTGTTATGTCCTGTAACCTTGTATCCTCTGCCCTGTCTTCATGTAACTTACAGTCTCACTCCCTGCCCCCGGCCCACAGGACTCCCCATTCCCAAGAACCTACCTACTATTTCCATTACTTGAGACAACTGGCAGTTTGGCACAGAAGCTAGCTAGCATTTCTTATGAAATCTAGAGAAGCAATGTCGGTGCCCCATTCTAAGTGGGGTAAAGAATGAGCTTCTGGAGGGCCAGTCTCATGTGATAAATATGACTAATCATTAAGACATGAGTTCAGCAATGGGACAAAATCAAAAGTTTGATCATTGATGTTGCCTCTGGCAAATCTTGGCCAGAAGAGGGAGAATGTTAACCACAAATAAAATTCTAAGCCCCCCAACTGACTGAATGAACCTCCCCTCCTTGACCAAGGAGATTCCAAAGAAACCTGAAAAACTAGTTCAAGTCATGACAGGAAATGAGAATCAGGCATGCCTCATTTTACTCTCCTGCTTTTAGAGTTTAGACACAACTGACCAGTATTTTTTTTTTTTTTTTTTTTTTTTTT
>NW_016107514.1:5753414-5759876 GCF_001604975.1 Cebus imitator | reverse complement strand
TTTTTTAGTAGAGATGGAGTTTCACCATGTTGGCCAGGATGGTCTTAATCTCTTCACCTCATGATCCACCCGCCTCGGCCTCCCAAAGTGTTAGGATGACAGGCATGAGCCACTGCGTCTGGCCCTGACCAGTATTAATATTAAAATGGAGATTTTAAAACAGCCTCTTTGTATCGACAACATACACAATTCCGACGTGCCTCTGGTATAGCATCACAAGACAGGTAGTAGGGCCCGAAGAAAACCAAAGTATTTTATCCCCAAAGTATGTTATTTCTTTGACATGTTTTGAAATGGCCCTGCAAAGCTGTTTCTTGTGGAAGAAATTTGCATTCTGTAAAGAAACTCCTTCCATTACTAGGTATTTTCTGCAGAGTCTGACACCTTTTGAGACCTGAACTGAGACATTCACCGTATCTTCTCTCTGAAGCTGCTACCTGGAGGCTTCATCTACTTCACAAGAGCCTTAGCTTCCACAAGCCCCTTTATCTGAACTCAAGCTGACTTCACCTCTTCAGGCAGTACTTAATTCTTTCAACCAATTGCTAATTAGGAAACCTTTTTGAATATACCTATGACCTAGAACACCCCCATGCCTCTGCCCCCATCATGTCCCTTTTTTCCAGGCCAAACCAATATATACCTTATGTATATTGATTTATGTTTTTTCCTATAACTTCTATCTTTCGAAAATGTATAAAGCCAAGCTTTAACCCAGCTACGTTGGGCACATGTTCTCAGAACCTCCTGAGGCTGTGTCATGGGCCACGGTCCTTAACCTTGGCAAAATAAACCTCTAAGTTGATTGAGGAAAAACAAAAAAGACAGGGTTTTTTTTTTTTTTGCTGTTGTTGTTTAAAAAAGAAAGAAAGAAAAAGAATAGAGACATTAATTCAGCATTACGAGGTACCAGAAAGGTTACATAAACATTCATTTTATCTTTAAGTAGCCCTGCAAATTGTTATTTTCTCTTTATAGATGAAGACACTGAAGCACAGAATTGTTAACTTGCCCAAGGTTACCCAGCTAATACAATGGCAGCCCTAAGACCCCAACTCAGGTCCTCCCCAACATTCTTTATAGCTAAGTAACAACTCCACAAGAAGGTCGGGAAGAATGAAGCACTTCCACATCCCTTTGTGACCCACGGTTGGCCCCCTGCTATTTGGTGTAGTCTCCAACTACTCCCTCCTAATTCCAACCCCACCTGGTATTTGAGGGTGCATTTGTTTCCCGTCAGTCAATGAGCAGGAAATGGAAGCAATCTCATTTAGCACTTAGCAATTCAGTATTTTGTAAGAAATGCAAGCTCTGTTGGGTTTTCCTCAGGCTCCGGCTCTGCCATCACTTTGTCAGGTCTCCCATCAAGCACAGGATGCAAAATGGCAAAACCGCTTCTCTGTGGGAAGCTAAGCCTCAAGGCCAGAGGCATTCCCATGGATGCCATCAACAGCTGCAGGAATGACTTAGAAATGAGGATAGGCTCTTTGCAGCTCTCCAATTGCACAATTCTCTATGATTCTCTCCTCCAGGATCAGTAGGCCAAGCATAAGCCCTGGAGAGGTGGGACAAAATGAGTCTGGATGCATGGGAGAGACCTTGAGGCCAACCTGAAAATGGCCTCCTATTTTCTTTTTGTTTATCCCAGAGAGACGTCAAGAGAAATACACTGCTCTTCCAAACCCCAAATTCCCAGAGGAGGCAAAAAAAACACACAAGTAACCATTGCCTAAAAATCAATTTTGAAATAATGGCTCCACAAAATATTGAACACACAATTTTATATTTCTTGATAAGTTGAGGTCAGAGAATGTTACCATAACTGGTATATCGTATTTGCATCCCTAGAGTCTAAATGCGTGGGAATGGGCGTAGGGGAATTAAGAACTCTTGTTTCTGTAGCTTGCTTTGCTGGCAGTTCATTTATGCTTGATGACCAGACTCATCCACCTATGCATGCGATACTGTGCTTTACTAATGCTTCCTGACGTACTGCTGATTTAAGGCTAAAATCCCTCACAATAGAGAATTTCACTGCTCTCCAAAGGTTCAAAAATAATGATGTGTTGAGGATAAGGATGCACAAAGTATTTTATTCTTCTTTCTCCAACAGACAACGGTGTGGGGTGGGGGGGGAGGGAGTTATTTAAAGGCAAAGATAAGAAAAAGAAGAAAAAGGCACTTTAATACAATTACAATTTCAAAGGGCTGCCAAGAAAATATTTTCAGTGCCAAGTCAGCAATTTTCCAAAGATTTCCTCACAGAGAAAGGATTAATGGAAAAGAAGTTATCAGGGGAAATGTAACTATAGTTTAAAGAGCAGCAGGTGATACACAGCACAGTATTACTTTTCTTCATTATGTGCCTCACAGACACCCCCTAAAAATCTAACCAAACAGACAGACAGCAGCCCCACTCTGACCTTATGAATACCAAATCTGCACCAATCGTTTCAGTTTGCGCTTCCCTGCTTTGCCCCCACCACATCCAGTACCAGTCTTCAAAGCACAGGGCAGCATCCTCCCTGATTTGCAGATAAGGCAATCTGGAGCTTCAGGAAACAAAAATCTTCCCAGGAACACAGGAAAGCCCTGTGAAGAGAAACACGCCTAACGCCCTCCCCTCCTTCACTCTCACCTTACTCTGACCTCCTGATTCCCCACCCCAATCCTCCGTCACTAGCTTAACACCACTCTGACCTCCACCAAATGGATCCTTCAGTAAATCCAGACAATGGGAAATGGTGACCAGGTTTGAGCCATTTGGTTTAATGTTGTTATAGTGAACCCTAAGTTTATCTTCAAAGATTCAGTATGTCAGTATGTTCAGCTCTCTTATTCTTTAATTCTCTATTTTAAAGTTTGACTTCCTTGTAATTCCAGTAAACAACTTTCTCCAGTGGTTCTAATCAGTAGTTCACATTTGTTCCCCCAGCACCGCCCCCACCCCCGACCCCCCAGCTCCATCCTGGCTCATCCTGGTTACCTGCTCCAGTCACCTGCTCTGGTCACCTTCTTTGACCTAGGTCACCCCTGGCTACCTACTCTGACCTGCCCATAACCATCCTTCCTGCAGAAACACCTACCCTGTGACTCCAGCTCAGACCCCTGCTCTCTTTAAAATAGCCAGTCAGGATTAGTCTAGCTTGTGCCGTCTAACCCTAGCCAATAGGGGAACAACACAGCAGTAGGGACAACCCCCATCAGGCATAAGTGTGTCCAAGTGTGCAGCCACCATTGCTCCATCTGTGAGCCACACCCTTCTATGGAAGTAAATTGCCTTGCTGAGAGGATTTATCTTCAAGTGCTATTTCTTTTGAAGCATCGAAATTTTACTTACAACAATGTGACTCCTGAGTTTTCCTTGGAGATTTTAATCTCTGGACTTAAGATTTATACCGCAGGGTGATTTCGTAATTTTTTTTTTTTTGGAGGCAGAGTGTCACTCTGTCGCCCAAGCTGGAGTGCAGTGACACAATCCCAACTCACTGCAACCTCTGCCTCCTGGGTTCAAGTGATTCTCCTGCCTCAGCCTCCCGAGTAGCTGGGACTACAGGTGCCTGCAGGCATGCCTGGCTAACTTTTTGTATTTTTAGTCGAGGCGGGGTTTCACCACATTGCCCAGGCTGGTCTCGAATTTCTGAGCTCAGGCAATCTGCCCACCTCAGCCTCCCAAAGTGCTGGGATTACAGGCATGAACCACAGCATCTGGCCATGGTAAACACTTTTTATAGCAAGATGTGCATGAATCTTGGCAAATTGCCACAGGAAATATAGGCGTTTCTATTCCTGGGCTTATCAACTTTCAATTTACTCTACAGTAGCTCATCCGGTTTGTGTGTTATTTATATTTTTAATTCTCCTCTCTCTTGCTGTTTACCTTTTTAGCCATTTTAATGTCTTCAAAACTTTCACAAGAGCATGGCCAGAAACATGTTCCATCATTTTATAGTACAGAGAGGAATTTTAAATCCTAATTACTTTACCAGCTTGATACTACATATGGCAAGGAAGAAGTATAAGTCACAGCTACAATTAAAATTTGAATATTTTGCATTTTATTTATTTTGCTATTGGCCTTTCAGTCATTACTTGTGAGGAGCCTACAAAATGTAAAATATTGTGGAAGAAAAATTACATGTTAAAAGGGAAAAAAGGAAAACATACATGGTTTGCAGATTGATAATCACATTTCATATTTGCTTAGTAGAATTTCCAAAGTGTTATTATTTATTCTTTCATATATATAGAATATGATTTATATATACATATTAATAGATATTATTTATATTATTTATTCCTTTAGTAATATGTATTTAATGTCTACTATGTATCAGACTTCTGAAATAGGTTCTGCATATACCTTAAATTGCTCACTAGCAGAAATCTGAGTCTCACTATTTTCAAGAAAAGGTCCACCATGGCCAGGCACGATGGCTCACATCTGTAATCCCAGCACTTTGGGAGGCCGAGGTGGGCAGATCACAAGGGCAGGAGACCAAGACCATCCTGGCTAACATGATGAAACCCCATCTTTACTAAAACTATAAAAAATTAATAGGACATGGTGGCACATGCCCATAATCCCAGCTACTCAGGAGGCTGAGGCAGGAGAATCGCATGAACCTGGGAGGAGGAGGTTGCAGTGAGCTGAGATAGCGTCACTGCACTCCAGCCTGGGTGACAGATTGAGACTCCATCTCAAAAACAAATAAAATTAAATTAAAATAAAAAAGAAAAGGTCCACCACTTAATAGCTATCATTTAACTAACTACTTATTGTATAGTACAATATTAGGTATGACAGCCAAAATTCATCAGATGTCAGGTACTGTGTTAAAAGATAATTCTAAAAGGTTCTTTTGTATTCTTACAAATCTTGTAAACAGAGGCCCTCTGACTGTTTTTGTTCTGGGCTGTTTTTTTCTGAGTTTCTAGAGCTACAAGCATTGAAAGCATTGAAAGCATTGAAAGATACCAGTATCTTCTTCCCAATCAAATAAAAAGGTTTACTTACTGCCCACTGTTTTAAAATGAGGTTTCCGTCAATCAACCAATGGGTAAAGAAAATCTGGTATATATGTTCCGTGAAATACTACTCAGCCACAAAAAGGAATGAAATAATGGCATTCATAAGCAGCTTGAACAAAATTGGAGACTACTATTCTAAGTGTAGTAACTCAGAAATGGAAAGCCAAACATTATACATTCTCACTTATAACTGGGAGCTAAGCTATAAGGATGCAAAGTCATAACAATAATACAGTGGTCTTTGGGGACTCAGGAGGAATGGTGGGAGGATGATAAGGTATAAAATCCTACACACTGGGTACAGTGTACACTGCTTGAGTGATGGGTGCGTCAGAATCTCAGAAATCACCACCAAAGAACTTATTTATGTAACCAAACGCCACTTGTTCCCCCAAAACCTACCGAAATAAAAAATAAATTTTAAAAAAGAAGGAAAAAAGAAAAAGAAATACATCAGGCATAAAAAAGTAAAATAAATAAAAATGGGGCTCCATAAAATCAGATTTTCTCTCTGTAACACAACCTCACTGCATGTGCAGGCATCATCTGGCCCTCCTAGTTTTCCCTCGTGGGAAGTGGAGCTCAAGCCATCAGCATAATTTCTGATCCTCTGACTACTGCTGTGGTTGTGAATAATAAAGTCATTTGTCTCTGGCCCAGGAGTCTTGTGCCTTTTAGTGGCATCCATGGACCTGTAGCAGGCTAACTTGTTAGCTTACAAGAAGGGTAAAACCTGAGATCCTTCTTAGTTCTTGACATTGCTAAGAATTTTACATATGTGATTTCACTGAATCTTCTCAGCAACCTTTTCATATTATTTCAATTTTATAACAAAGATTATCAGGCTTAGAGATGCTAAAGAACCTGCTAAAGTTCACATAGCTGTCTTCTCACTCTCATTTCCCAGTATTTTTTGTTCATAGTGAATGTCCTGATTCCAGCCCAGGTTGAAAGAGTCTAAGGGTATGAGGATGAGAAATGTCTCTGAGATTCCTCAGAAGTATTTAGAAACAAATAGAAACATATCCCATGGTCAGGGATGAGTTGAATCAATACTGTGAAATAACCATACTGCCAAAAGCAATCTACAAATTCAGTGGAATTTCCATCAAAATACCATCATCATTCTCCACAGAACTGGAAAAACTAATCCTAAATTTCATGTGGAACCAAAAAAAAATGCATAGCCCAAACAAGACTAAGCAAAAAGAACAAATCTGGAAGCATCATATTATCTGACTTCAAACTACACTACAAAACAACATGGTACTGGTATAAAAATAGGCATGTAGACCAATGGAACAGAAGAGAGAATCCAGAAATAAAGCCAAATATTACAGTCAACAGATCTTTGACAAAGCCAACAAAAATATAAAGTGGGGAAAGGGCACCCTATCCAATAGATGGTGCTGGGATAATTGGCAAGCCACA
>NW_016107514.1:5730222-5753400 GCF_001604975.1 Cebus imitator | reverse complement strand
ATCAAAAACTTAAATCTAAGATCCAAAACCATAAAAATTCTAGAAGATAACATCCAAAAAACTCTTCTAGATATTGGTCTAGGCAAAGAGTTCATGACCAAGAACCCAAAAACAATGCAAAAAAAACAAAGATAAATAGATGGGACCTAATTAAATTAAAAAGCTTCTGCACAGCAGAAGAAATAATCAGCAGAGTAAATAGAAAACCCATAGAGTGGGAGAAAATATTCACAAACTATACATACAAACACTAATACTCAGAATCTACAAGAAACTCAAATCATCAAGAAAAAAGCAAATAATCCCACCAACAAGTGGGCAAAGGACATGAATAGACAATTCAAAAGAAGACATACAAATGGTCAACAAATATATGAAAAAAATGCTCAACATCACTAATGATCAGGGAAATGCAAATCAAAACCACAATGAGATACCACTTTACTTCTGCAAGAATGGCCATTATTTAAGAATAAAAAAATAACAGATGTTGGAGTGGTTGTGGTGAAAAGGGAAAACTTACACTGCTGGTGGGAAGATAAACTAGTACAACCATTATGGAAAACAGTATGGAGATTCCTTAAAGAACTAAAAGCAGAACTACCATTTGATCCAGCAATCCCACCACTGGGTATCTACCCAGAGGAAAATAAGTCATATAAAAAAGACACCTGTACATGCATGTTTATAACAGCACAATTTGCAATTGCAAAAATATGGAACCAACTAAATGCTCATCAACCAAAAAGTAGATAAGGGAAATGTGATATATATATGGAAATAAACTAAGCCTTTTGGTTGTCAAATGTATACACACACACACACACACACACATACACACACACACACACACACACACACACACTGGAATACTATTCAGCCATAAAAAGGAATGGAGTTGGAGACCATTATTCCTTTTCATGCAACCAAACAACAACTGTTACCTCAAAACTATTGAAATAAAAATGCAAATAAGAAAAGAACTGCCTCTGAGATCACACTGACTAAGGTGCAGAAGCCAACAAGCCTGGAAGGGAAGCAATGGGACTTTTTCCAGCGAAATGAGTTGTTTTGGCTCTGCAGGCCAAACTCCAAGCTTTGCACTTGACGGGTCAGATGGGACTAAAGTACTGAGGCAGAGGAAGGTCAGAGAGAGTCATATTTTGGAAAGCAATTCTATTGAAAGAGATGTAATAGGCAAAGGATCAGACCAGACTTGAAAGAAAGAAGGGGAAACAAAGTCAGAGGAAGGAGAGATAGAGGCATAGATAGGATCAGGGAGGCTATGATTGCAGCTCAGACATTATTTCACCTTTCAGGCTCATCCAAATCCAAACTTCATCCATCAGAGCTCAGAGTAAGCACTAAAATACTGCTTAATACACACCGCACTGGCCTATTAAATGCTCCCAGATATGACTCATACTGAGAAGTTGCTCTGGAAATAAACTAAGCCTATCAGTTGCCAAATCTGCTATTCTAGAGTTGCTTTCCCACTTGACTCAGAGAGGTGACAGAGGCTACATGGATGAGTTTCTTGCTATCCTCTCAGGCACATGTACAGGCCAAGAGAACAAGGGCTTGAACACATCCAATGCTAAAAAGCATCGTGTGCAATGAGAAAAACCCTGTTCTTATGAGAGAAAACAGAAAGTAGGTCCCTAAAGATGTAGATTTCAGCCGCTAGAAGACAGTTTGGCAGTCAGAAAGGCAGAATGGGTTATCAGCGTAGCTTCAGTAGGAAAACAGGGCCACGCAGTTCAATCAAATGATTTTTCTCAGATCTGATGGCCTAGTGTCTCCAAAATTTGGGTTCCACTCATAGGTGAGCCAGAATCTTGAATAGCATATTTAGAATGATTTAACATAGGGGAAAAAAAAGGGGGGGTGTAGGGAGAGTTATATAGCATCAGAAGGCAGACTGCCAGCCCATATCTGCACAGATCCAAACGCATGGACAATCCTGACTTCCACATGTTAGACTGTTTTTGTGATCCTTTGGGGAAAACTCACAAGTGCTATTCATAACCTTTGGTCTTTTATATATATATATATATCATGGCAAAATAGAAGTTATAACTAGGAAGTACAGTGCAAGAGGTAAAGGTCAGACAATGCACTAAAATACTGCTTAATACACACTGCACTGTGCAAAAGTGCTGAGGCAGGAAAAATGACTATTGATTCAATCTGGGGCTTCAAATCCCTGCTAATGCCATAAAATTTAATGGATTACAAAGGAAACACACAAAACATGAGGAAAACTACGGGTAGCACAGCTTCAGTGACTTTCTTAATTAAGGCAAGTTCAGAAAATATACATTGTTTTTTCTTATTAAGCCAATCCTTTAGATCAGAGCAAAATGGCACCTTTATTTATATTTAGCTAATGTAGCTTTCTATCCCCTCTTCTTGAGGAGAATTTACTGTTCTCATAAGGAACAGCCCTGGAGACTTCAGGGCCTTTCATTTATGGCCAGCATAATTTGGGCTTTGAAAAGTTCAAGCCAAATGTCCCCACGGTTCTCCATCAGCCTCCCTTCCCTGTGCTGGAAACATGTCCAACAGCAGCAGTGGAGGGCCAGGTGGTGTCACCTCCAGCCTATCATCATTCTCTGTGATTACTTAAGGCCTTAAGAAGGACAATCACGGGCAGGTCTCACTCTCTTTATGCTTTGCTCAGAGAGGAAGATGGTTGCGAATGGTCTTCAGAACTCCTCTCAGAACACGGCAGAAGGACCATGCCACTCTGCGATGACAGTGTGCTGAACTTCATGCTTTCATCCTCCGCACAGCTGCCAGGGTGATCCAACCAAAACGTGCCTCAACTGTGACTTCACCTCACAAACAAAAGTTCTACTGAAAGGATCACAGAGTGGTCAGTCAATGCACAGCCTAGAGAACCAGGCTCAGAAAACAGACATGTATCATGGGAGACAAAGCACAGCCAAGAACGGGCCATGGGAATGGTCTGCTTAGAACTCTGCTCCAGAGACCACCACCTCGGCAGGGCTACAGCTCACCCCATGCTCACACGCTTCCCTCCTCACCCTCAGAACTTAAGGTCTCAACCCACAGCGCCCGTCTGGCAGAGGCTGGGTCACACACCTGCTCCCAACCTGCCTGTTAGCTGTAGGAAGGGACATCTATCCCTATAGGAAAGAATATCCACTTCCATGAACAGGAAGTGTATGCAGATGCCAAGCAACTACAAACTCAAAACTCTTCAATACATCTCCATTGCCTGCAGCATAAAGTTCTTTTAACTTGTCATAATTGTAGGGTAAGAAAGCCTCCCAGTTTTCATGAGAGGGTCCTGGTTTTCCATTTCTTCCCTAGGATAATTATTAGTGAGACTTCTTTCACTCATGAAATAGTCTTGGCTAGGTACAGTGTCTCACACCTGTAACCCCAGCACTTTGGGAGGCCAAGGTCAGGGAAGGCGGAACACTTGAGGTCAAGAGTTCGGGACCAGCCCAGGCAACATGGCAAAACCCTATCTCTACTAAAAATACAAAAAATTAGCCAGGCATGGTGGCACATGCCTATAGTCCCAGCTACTAAGGAGGCTGAAGCAGAAGAATTGCTTGAACCCGGGAGGAGGAGGTTGCAGTGAGCCAAGATCATGCCACTGCCCTCCAGCCTGGTGACAGGGCAAGACTCCATCTCAAAAAAAAAAAAAAAAAAAAAAAAAAGCATCTGGATTTAGAAAAATGACGATACAGTCACCCTTCCTTTAACACTCTTCATGATAAGGTACCTACCTACCTTTCCAGCCTCACTCTTCATTATTCCCTGATTCAACTTTATCTGCTAGCATAACAAAAATACTTACGGTTCCTTACATACAACATGCTGTTTTTACTTCCAAGTCTACACTCACATTTGCTCTCTGTCTGGAGTTTCCTTTATATTATGTCCATCCCATTCTTTAATATCCAAGTCTTTCTTGCTTTAAATGGGCTGCTGAGCTATATGCCCCTCCCTACTCATAATCTTCTCTCTATACAGATATGGATCCTTGTGCTCATCAAATATATTGTGATCATCTATTTAGAAGCCTAGACACTCCCTTATACTGTAAGTTGTTTGTGAGGAACTGTGACATGCTTGTCTTTCATCTATCAGGACCTAGCACAGTGCCTGACACATGGCAGGTGGAGCTCCCCAAAATAACTGATGAATGAAACATTCAAATTTGAAGTAAGAGATGAATTGGGAAAAGACCAGAGTAGGGTTATAAGTAGAAAGAAGAAAGAGTCAAGAAAAATTATAAATGAGCAGTCAGCACAGGAATTTGCTTCAAAGGTGGCTAGTAGTCAATATTCCAGGCCCCAGCCATTCCACAAATCAAGCCTAGTGCTGATTCGTGATTTGCTGATTTGTACAGTATTCTTCTACGCTGTGATTGGTACAGTATTATTCTACCCTGCCCCATCCCACCCATCAGCAAACCCTGATGGGTGGGATGGGGCAGGGTAGAAGAATACTATACCCAGTTGATTTGTTAGATTTTAGAGCTAGGCCCAGCAAAGACATGAGAGTACACTAAACAGGTCCAGACCCTTGGGAGCTAGGCAGTGTTGGCCTCTGCAGGGCAACTAGGGTGCAATCCAGAGACAGGCCACATGCATGTGGGGTGGGGATGGAGGACAGAAGAATCCCAAGGCCTGGGAGACTCACGTGCACCCCAATTATTCCAAAGATAATGAGCCACCTAGAGCAAGACAACTTCATGATGTTCCAGCTGCCATGATGAAGTCTGACTCCAGGCTCTGACCAGATGAAACTTGAGGTTAAAAATCCACAGCACTCACCATCTAGCAGGCTGGCAAAGGCAGAGACTGTCACCTGCAATTAATGGCAACCTCGAGCAAAGCTTTAGATAAACTAGATCTATTTGGAGGGGGCAGGAGCATCCATATGCTTACCCTCTGAAGAATCCAATGCATACATTTTGGTCTATTAAATTACATGTTTATCTTCCTTCAAGACAAAAAGGAACATCTGTCACTGAGCCCTTGTACTTAATTTTCATTGTGAGCACTAGGCTTCATCAGATGCTGGAGTCAAATCACAGAAAGCAGAAAGCTCACAAGGCAGGGCGGCAAGAAAAGGCCCACAGAATTGCCCTTCAAAGTTCAAAATGGCCTAGCACATGTCCCCAGAGTGTGTCCTCTGTCCTGCACTTTGTTTTCTGAGCTGCGCTCCCCTGTTTCTCATTTTGCTGTCTGTTCGGGCTTCTAATTGGGAACAAATTAGCACGCTTTTCTCTCACTTCTAGCATTGGTGCTTCTTGTTGGGGAGGGACCAGAGACTGAAATGGTTAGGAGACTGCAAAAGAAACACGAAAAACTTCTGTTGATTGCCAGCTGAGCATCGTAAAGGTTTTTAAGTCACACCGTACGCTAGTCTCAGCGCTCCCATTCGCTAGCTGCATGCTTTTGAATGACCTTCATCCAAGAGCCTTTATGTAACAGACCTTGCATTAACACGGTTCTTAGCACACGGTAAACATGTAGTAACTATTAGCTGTTATATGAACTTGTGCCCAAGGTTTATTGGGTAGTACTGGCCACTAAGACATAGAGCTAGAGGGAGAACAACCCCTCCTCTAACAGCTTTGGACTGCATGCACCTAGCTCGGTATCATCAATACTTTTTAAAATCAAACTCCAAAGCCCAGACTCTAATACTTTCAGAGTATGGAATGATAACCAGAGACCCATGACTTCATCAGTAACTTTGTTTTAAGCCCCTGATATTTTAATAACTCTTCTGTTTTCCAGGGTGTTTATTATTTTAGAAGCCTAACCAAAGGAAAATAGCACCTCTAAGTACCTCTCTAACTTTCAAAGCTTCCCTGTGGGAAAAGTCATAAACTCTTCTTCAAAAGAGATGGTGTCTGGTTGGGCAGAACCAAGCTGGCAAAATTCCATCTGCCCTGAATCTTTTTTTTTTTTGGCTTGGAAAATTACAGATGATTAACTTGTCCTCTAACAAATACCACCAAGGCTTTCCTACAGAAAAACATAAACAGTTAATTTTGAACTATATTATCATTGTTACAGTCATGCAAAACACAGAAGTGCATGCCATGAGCCTCAATTTCTCCACGCTAACTGAAAATGGACCGGTCTGCAGACAATTAGACTGCAGTAAGAAATGTGTGCTGGCATATTTGGCTTCTCTCTCTGAGGCCTGCCTTCCCTCCCTGGCCACCAGCTCTGACTCGCCTGTCTAGGACAGCCCAGATCCCTGGTTGTTACATGTTTCTGCTACACATGATTCACCAGCACCTTTATGAAATCAGAGTCCTCTCCTGGGTCAGGACTCTGGAGTTTGCTGAAGATTCCATCTAGTTATCTGGTCCCTACTTTCTGACTTTAAAAAAAAAATGTATTATAGAAAAACATCTAATTACACAAAAGTAGAAAAAAAAGTATAATGAGTCCCTGTTTGTCCATCACGCAGCCTTCACGGTTACCATCATCTTGCTGATCTAGTCTACCTCCACCTTTTCTAAGTCCTCTTGAAAATATTAAAGAAAATTCCAGACTTTGTATCATTTCACTTCAGTAGGTAGTTTTAGTTTTTGAAACACATACAATTTGAAATATCTACCCTAGTTATGAGATGATAGGACCTTTTCATCTATGTGTTTTTTGTTCAAGGCGATAAATACCACTGCTTTAACAGGCCATGATTCCATCCTGACCTTTTAAAGGTCAAATAATTCTCTGTGTTCCTGGTCATCACATACTAACTCAAATAGGTTAAACAAACATTAATCTTCACAAGAAAAAACCACAGAATGAGAACTCTCCCATCTGACCTATAAGACATGACCCTTGGGAAATTACCAAGCGTATTTCAAACTACATAGACTTCTACTCCTAAAATCCTATTAATTATTCATATAAAAAGATTAATTATTTAAAAATTAACCAAGCATAGTGGTACATGTTTGTAGTCTTAGCTACTCAGGAGGCTGAGGTAGGAGGATTATTTGAGCCTAGGAATTCAAGGCTATAGTGAGCCATGATTGTGCCACTGCATTCCGGCCTGAGCCACAGAGTGAACTCTGTCTTTAAAAAAAAAAAAAAAGAAAAGAAAAGAAAAAGAAAAGAAAAGGATTAACAATTCAGGCTCTAATGTCTTCACCTACCAAGCAGTCAGATCTCCCCATTCCTAAGTGATGTGCCATCCGTCCAACTTATTCTATTTATTAATGCCGGATACTTGGTAACTGACAAAACATAAGTCTTTAGAGAATTAAAAATACATCTCCAGACTAAAATATCAATCTATCCACTTTAGAGGTCATGTCTTACATAAGCAGAATAACCCAAGCAGATTTGGCCACTTAAAAACCCAATTCCGATCAGGCAGGACCCGCAGGAAGCAGCATTTGCTATGTGCGAATTAACCCATATAAAGGTAGAGTTTTATACTTCAGAAGGCACTCAGCCACTTGATATTTATTTTTTTTAAATCAGTAGTGAGGACTGAATTGTTGCTTTCTTTAACAATTTTTGTTTGATTCCCAGCACAGTAGGAGGTAAGTGTAGTTCCAAGGAGAATGAGGCAAAGCCCAGAGGCCAGCTCTCAAACTCAAGAAGCACGGCACAAAGCTTGTGTTTCTGAGCACAGGCTCGTGGCATCCAGCTTTTCCACTGTGGTTTTGAACTTCTGGCATCTCCATCCTCCATGAGCTCACACTCAGAACTAAGAGCTACGTTTGTCTTAGTAAATTCCTATTTTCTGACACTAACATTCTTGTTATGGCTTTTCCAACCTGGCATCCCCTCAAAGCTCCCTCTGCAGGACATCTCCTTTCTCTACTGTCACCTTGTGTCCTGTGTCCTGTCTCCTGTGGAGTAGACATTCTTTCAGCTTCATTATCCCCCTCTGGACCCAAGAAAACCAACTTCCTAAATGTTGAGGGACTCTGAGTCCTTTTTCTGCTCACCTAACATCTACTGTTTCCTCCTAAAAGCTTCTCTTGCCAGAAACCCTTCATGGGACTAAGCCAGCCTCACAATTTAAGACTCTTAGCTGCACAACAGGAGAGGTCAAGTAACAACAGAGTGGAAAAACCAGGAGCGCTCTTGGAGAAAGAGCCAATGGACAATCTCCACCTTGATCCCTCCATCTCCTTGTATGTCCTGCGATCTTTTTTGTCACTGCTTGGGCAGTTTCCTGCATTTCGGCATCAGACAGCTCATTTCTTTTCCTTTTTAGAAGGAACTTAGGAGACATTGTCCTTCTACAGCCATGACCCAGCAGTTCCCCAGGCCACTGGAACTCCAGCCTAGCGCCCAATCAACAAGGGCTTGCAGCCAGAAGACCCCTGAAGTTCTCTCTCAGGCTACCTGTTTTTTCATTCACTACTAAAGTAACTCCTCTTTCAGCATCACATATAAGTCTTCCTGACAGCTCCAGGGTTTATCTAGAGAAGGTGTTTAGTGCTGATAATCGACCTGAAAAGGGAGCTATGGGACTGGCTGGAAAACTACATTTGCATAGCAGGTCCATGGTTTGAGGGTGGATTATACGTTTCAAATGAGTTTTTAAGATACTATATTTTTGTAAGGATAAAATCCACATAATCCACATAACATTGTTTTAATTGTCCTTGTCAAAGGATGGGTGGTTGATGAAGACTGTGAAGGTAAAAGGTCCTAAATCGTCCCTTGACACCAGCATGGTTCCAGCACTGAACGTGCTGAGTGAAAAGTGGTTTCTTTACTTCTCCCCATCATATGGCATTTCTTTGGGGCTGAAGGTTGTAAGCCAGCTTGGGGTAATGCCATGTGAGAAGTAGAAAAGTTCCTTTTTAAAGTTTCCTTTCTTGTTAAAGAATAACAATGTGCTAATAACTGTGTTAAGCCCTATCCTATGTAGCTGTGAGACATGCTGTGCTTACAGGCAGGTAGTACTTTCTATGTCCTTGTACTTTAACCAAGATATCTGTGCTGGGCATGCTCATTGGCATGTCCCAGCTCTCCATTGCATTTACCTATTTAGAAATCTTTAAGTTATTAGCCAATCAGATTTTAGTTTAAATTGTGAGGTCTGGCTCCAGCCAACAGAGATCAGACACAGCAATAGGGATGACCCCAAACGTGTAAGGGATAAATTTGTGTGTTTCCCTTTGTTCATTGTACTCTCGTAGCACAGGTTATTCTGCTTATGTAAGACATGACCCCTAAAGTGGATAGATTGATATTTTAGTCTGGAGATGTATAGATGGCTAGCGAGGGTACCCTTCCTGCAGTTCAGGAAGTAAAAATTGCATTGCTGAAAGATCCTTTGTCTCGGTGCTCATTTTTCTTTGAGGCACCAAGTATCTATTTCCAACACACCACAATGGATATACTGCTAAACCTGTATTGTCTGAGACAGATGCTTAGCAAGGGAAGTGCCTCACATTCACCCACGGATAGTGAAAAAACACAGGGGCTCAGACCCAGCTCCCAGATTTACTGAATCAGACTCTGAAAGGCTGAGGCTCAAGCACAAGGATCACGAGAAGCCTGGTGAGTCTGATGCATAGCCCTGGACAAAAGGCCTAGCCTAATGAGAAAAATCAGGCAATTCAAGTGGGGATATTCAAGCCACGTCTCTGCCAAGTATTATTTACATAGCTCAGAGTCACTCATTAAACCTTGAGCACTTTTCTCATAAGTAAAAACGAAGACAATAATAGTGCCTGCTCTGCTGTCCTCTAAGGGTGTTATAAGGACCAAATGAAATGACATTTGTGACATGTCTGCAGCCCTTAAAGCTCTGCAGCTCTGTCCAGGTGTTGAACACTTCAGAGACCTGCGCTCTCACCAGCCAAGGACTTAGAGGCCTTCCTGGTCTATGATCCCAGGAAGGCCTTCCTTTTCCTTCATCTCTGCTGGATCTCAGCTATTTCCATTGTATTAGCTTGTTTTCACACTGCTGCTAAAGAAATACCCAAAACGGGGAAAAAAAAAGATTTAATTGGACTTACAGTTCCACATGGCTGGAGAGGCCTCAGAATCATGGTGGAAAGTGAAAGGCACTTCATACATGGCAGCAGCAAGAGAAAATGAGAAAGAAGCAAAAGCAGAAACCCCTGATAAACCCATCAGATCTCAGGAGACTTATTCACTAACATGAGAATAGCATGGGAAAGACTGGCCCCCATGATTCAACTACCTCCCCCTGGGTCCCTCCCAGAACATGTGGGAATCCTGGGAGATACAATTCGAGTTGAGATTTGGGTGGGGACACAGCCAAACCATATCATTCCTCCCCTGGTCCCTCCAAATCTCATGTCCTCACATTTCAAAACCAATCATGCCTTCCCAGCAGTCCCCGAAAGTCTTAACTCATTTCAGCATTAACCCAAAAGTCTACAGTTCCAAGTCTTATCTAAGGCAAGGCAACTCCCTTCCACCTATGAGCCTGTAAAATCAAAAGCAAGCTAGTTACTTCCTGGATACAATGAGGGTACAGGTATTAAGCAAATACAGTGGTTCCAAATGGGAGAAATTAGCCAAAACAAAAGGATTACAGGGGCCCATGCAAGTCTGAAATCCAGCGGGGCAAATTTTAAAGCTTCAAAATGATCTTTGACTCCAGGTCTCACATCCAGGGCACAATGATGCAAAAGTTAAGTTCCCATGGTCTTGAGCAGCTCCGCCCCTGTGGCTTTGCAAGGTTCAGCCTCCCTACCAGCTGCTTTCACAGGTTGCCAGTTGAGTGTCTGCAGCTTTTCCAGAAGCATGGTGTAAGCTGTCGGTGAATCTACCATGCTGGGCTCGGAGGTGGCCCTCTTCTCACAGCTGCATTAGGCAGTGCCCTAGTAGGGGCTCCGTGTGGGGGATCCACCCCCACTTTTCACTTCACCATTGCCCTAGCAAAGCTTCCCCATGAGGGCCCTGCCCCTGCAGAAAACTTTTGCCTGGAAATCCAGGCATTTCCATATATCGTCTGAAATCTCCTCAATTCTTGACTTCTGTGCACCCGTAGGCTCAACACCACATGGTAGCTCTAGCTTCGTGTCATATTCTTTATCTGGAGAGGCCTTGATGGCTTTTCACTTCCTCCAGATACCACACTGGTCCATTACCATCAGTGATATGCTGACTGGATCCAGTGAGCAAGAAGTAGCAAACACACTGGACTTATTGGTGAGATGTTTGCATGCCGGAGGATGGGAAATAAATCCAATTAAAACTCAGGGACCTTCTATCTCAGTAAAAGTTCTAGGGAGGCAGTGGTGTGGGGCCCATCGAGATATTCCTTCTAAAATGAAGGATAAGTTGCTGCATTTGGCCCCTCCTACAACTAAGAAAGCGGCACAATGCCTAGTGGGCCTATTTGGATTTTAGAGGCAACACATTTCTCATTTGGGTGTGTTGCTCTGGCCCATTTATCGAGTGGTCTGAAAGGCTGCCAGTTTTGAGTGGGGTCCAGAATAGGAGAAGGCTCTGTAACAGGTCCAGGCTGCTGTGCAAGCTGCCCTGCCACTTGGGCCATATGACCCAGCAGATCCAGTGGTGCTTGAGGTGTCAGTGCAGATAGGGATGCTGTGTGGAGCCTTTGGCAGGCCCCCATAGGTGAATCATAACAGAGAGCTCTAGGATTTTTGGAGCAAGGCCCTGCCGTCTACTGCAGATAACTACTCTCCTTTTGAGAGACAGCTCTTGGCCTGTTACTGGGCTTTGGTAGAAACAGATTTGACTATGATTCATCAAGACATCATAAGTCCTCAACTGCCTACATGAACTGGGTGCTTTCTGACCATCTAGCCATAAAGTGGGTCACGCGCAGCAGCACTCCATCATCAAATGGAAGTGGTATCTACATGATCAGCCTCGAGCAGGTCCTGAAGGCACAAGTAAGTTACATGAGGAAGTGGTTCAAATGCCCATGGTCTCCACTCCTGCCACCTGCCTTCTTTCCCCCAACCTGCACCAAAAGAATTATGGGAAGCTCCCTATGATCAGTTGACAGAGGAAGAGAAGACTTGGGCCTGGGTCACAGATGGTTCTGCACCATATGCAAGCACCACCCAAAAGTGGACAGCTGCAGAACTACAGCCCCTTTCTAGGACATCCCTGAAGGACAGTGGTGAAGGGAAACCTTCCCAGTGGGCAGAACTTGGCTGTGCACTTTGCATGAAAGGAGAAACGGCCAGATGTGCAATTATATACTGATTCATGAAATGTAGCCAATGGTTTGGCAGGATGATCAGGGACTTGGAAGAAACATGATTGGAAAATTGGTGACAAAGAAATTTGGGGAGGAGGTATGTGAATAGACCTCTCTGAGTGGTCAAACACAGTGAAGATATTTGTATGCCATGTGAATGTTCACCAATGGTGACCTCAGCGGAGGAGAAGTTTAATAATCAAGCAGATAGGATGACCCGTTCTGTAGACACCACTCAGCCTCTTTTCCCAGCCTCCCCTGTCATCGCCCAATGAACAAAGTAGCCATGGTGGGAGGAATGGAGGTTACATATGGGCTCAGCAACATGGACTTCCACTCATCAAGGCTGACCTGGCTACGGCCACTGCTGAGTGCCCATTTTGCCAGCAGAAGCAACCAACACTGAGCCCTCAATGTGGCACCATTCCTTGGAGTGATCAGCCAGCTACCTGGTGGCAGACTGATTATATTGGACCTCTTCCATCATGGAAAGGGCAGAGGTTTGTTCTCATTGGAACAGACACTTACTCCAGATATGGGTTTGCCTATCCTGCACGCGGCGCTTCTGCTAAGACTACCATCTGTGGACTCATGAATGCCTTATTCACCATCAGGGTATTCCACACAGCATTGCCTCTGACCACAGCACTCACTTTGCAGCTAAAAAAAAAGTGCGGCAGTGGGCTCATGCTCATGGAATTCACTAGTCTAACCATGTTCCCCATCATTTTGAAGCAGCTGGATTGATAGAATGGTGGAATGGCCTTTTGAAGTCACAATTACAAGGCCTACTAGGTGACAATACTTTGCAGGGCCAGGGCAAAGTTCTCCAGAAGGCTGTGCATGCTCTGAATCAGTGTCCACTATACGGTACTGATTCTCCCATAGCCAAGATTCAAAGGTCCAGGAATCAAGGAGTGGAAGTGGAAGTGGCACCACTCACCATCACCCCAAGTGATCAACTAGCAAAATTTTTGCTTCTTGTTCCTGCGACATTACATTCTGCTGGCCTAGAGGTCTTAGTTCCAGAAGGAAGAATGCTGTCATCGGAAAGCACAACAACAATTCCATTAAACTAGAAATTAAACTAGAAATTAAACTAGAAATTGCCACGTGGACACTTTGGGCTCCTCATACCTTTAAGTCAACAGGCTAAGAAGGGAGTTACAGTGTTGGCTGCAGTGATTGACCTGGACTATCACGATGAAATCAGTCTACCACTCTACAACAGAGGTAAAGAAGAGTATGCATGCAATACAGGAGAGCCATTAGGGTGTCTCTTAGTATTACCATTCCCTGAGATTAAGGTCAATGGGAAACTACAATAGCCCAATCCAGGCAGGACTACAAATGGTCCAGACCCTGCAGGAATGAAGGTTGGGTCACTCAAGCAGGAAAAAAAAAAACACAACCTGCTGAGGTGCTTGCTGAAGGCAAAGGGAAAACAGAATGGGTAGTAGAAGAAGGTTGTCATCAACACCAGCTACGACCACGTGACCAGCTGCAGAACGGGCACTGTAATTGTCATGAGTAGTTCCTCCTTCTTTTGCTAAAAACATGTTTGTGCATGTATATACTTGTACTAAGAAAATATCTTTATTTCCTTTTATCACGTGACATAAGGTGTATTGACTTCATATTGGCATTTATGTATTGTTACCTTTATGTAATAGTATTGGGGTTGGGGATTGGTGAGTTTCCGGTTTTATGAAGGATAGTTGTATTATGTTGGGCATAATTATGACCTTATTACTGTCTTTATTTGAAGATTATGTTTGATCTCTGGAGATGTTTATGGGTTCAAGTTGACAAGGGGTGGACTTGTGAATACTGAGTGTCAACTTGATTGGCTTGAAGGATGCAAAGTATTGTTCCTGGGTGTGTCTGTGAGGGTGTTGCCAAAGGAGATTAACATTTGAGTCAGTGGGCTGGGAAAGGCAGACCCACCCTTAATCTGGTGGGCACAATCTAGTCAGCTGCCAGCGAATATAAAGCAGACAGAAAAACATGAAAAGGTAAGACTGTCCTAGCCTCCCAGCCTACATCTTTCTCCCTTGCTGGATGCCTCCTGACCTCGAACATCAGACTCTAAGTTCTTCCGTTTTCGGACTCAGAGTGGCTCTCCTTGTTCTTCAGCTTGCAGATAGCCTATTGTGGGACCTCGTGATTATATAAGTTAATACTTAACAAACTCTGCTTTGTGTGTGTGTATATATTCTCTATTAGTTCTGTCCCTCTAGAAACCCTGACTAATACATCCATTGCAAGGAAAAGACATTCAATTGGCCTCAAAAGATGAGTTTGTTCATAAGCACAGATATGGAGCGGGGCAGAACTAGAACTGGACCTGGAACAAGGAAGCCATCAGAAACTAAGGCAATTTCAGTGATCATCAATGTCTCCAGCACTTTCCTCTTGGCATATGGTTTCTGGCAGAAAATCTTTGCCAGCTCCTGCTTGTCCTCTCCTTGTAATCCCACATGGACCCTCACCAACATCATGGAGCTGACTCTACCTCTAAGACCCTCTATGCATACTTTCAGCTTCAGCTGCAGTCACCGACTAATATTCGCAGTATTTTCTATTTCAAACACCTGAAAGAAGAAATACAACTGGCATGGCAATCTATCTAATATCAAGTCAATAATCTAATAAGTCATTAGCCAATTGTGGATCAAGTGCTCATCTCTGTCCAAATAATAGTTACAAAGTAGGCAGGGATGGAGGAGAACAGAATGGCCCAGGCAGCAGAGGAAAGTCTGCCCAGCAGTGGCTCACAGGCCTGTTTCACTGAGGAAGTACAGAGGTCTGACAGCTTCCATGATTGTCATCTCTAATGCAACATCTCAGTTCTTTTGTCCTCAGGTATAAAGCAATGAGACAAAATGCTCATTTTGGCTGTAATAAAATCACAAGATTACTTTCCTGGAGTGTGAAGTTATAAAAGATTATAAACTATACCCAGGTCAGCAATTTCAGCCACAGTTACAGGCCAACTTTGAACTGCCTGGGCTTATTGTGGGATCGAACTCGAGATATCAATGTTCAGTCACTTCTGGAAACTTCTTGTGCCTCCTGGAACCCAATGCTCCATTGCCAGATCCCTTGTTTACCCCTGCCCTCTCTAATTCCTATATGCAAGGAAAATCCTTCCTAAACTTCCCAAGCTATTGGGGATTTTAGTCATGATCCACAAATCTCACTCAAGGATAAACACCAAATTCAAGTTTTCCTGGTTGTCTAAAAATGCGCTTCTTGCTGTGGCTCACACCTGTAATCCTAGCACTTTGGGAGGCTGAGGCAGGCAGATAATTTGAGGTCAGGAGTTTGAAACCAGCCTGGCTAATATGGTGAAACCCTGACTCTGCTAAAAATACAAAAAAATTAGCTGGGCATGGTGGCAGGCACCTGTAATCCCAGCTACTTGGGCAGCTGAGGCAGGAGAATTGCTTGAACCCGGGAGGCGGAGGTTGCAGTGAGCTGAGATCGCATCCCTGCACTTCAGTCTGGGTGAGAGAGTGAGATTCCATCTCAAAAAAAGAAAAAGGAAAAAGGGGCCGGGCGCGGTGGCTCACGCCTGTAATCCCAGCACTTTGGGAGGCCGAGGCGGGTGGATCACGAGGTCAAGAGATCGAGACCATCCTGGTCAACACGGTGAAACCCCGTCTCTACTAAAACTACAAAAAATTAGCCGGGCATGGTGGCGCGTGCCTGTAATCCCAGCTGCTCAGGAGGCTGAGGCAGGAGAATTGCCTGAACCTAGGAGGCAGAGGTTGCGGTGAGCTGAGATCACGCCATTGCACTCCAGCCTGGGTAACAAGAGAGAAACTCCGTCTCAAAAAAAAAAAAAAGAAGGAGAATGTGCTTCTACAATCTTCAGTTTCTGCAAGTAATCTTCCCTTCACCAGGCTTGGAAATAACTGAAAGGCTCAGGTAACTATCCCAATATAATGCTAGTTTCCCAGGTCACAGTGAATCCTCATCAGTATTATACCAAAAAAAAAAAAAAAAAGCCTTTATCTATCATACTTTCACCGCCTGTCCCCAAACTCCCAGTCTCCTGCAAGCTGCCGTGGACTCCTGTTTGCTGCCGTATTGTCCCAACTTTGCTATTCTTTACTCTGACACATGGTGGCACCGTTCGGACAGCTCCTCCCCTACTCCTGGTTTAAAAGATGATAGCTACAGAGTTGCAAGACAGTTTCTCCCTCAGTCTGGTGTTGGAATTAATATTACTCTGTATCAAACTTCCAAACAAACTTTTCTGTTTTTATGCCCCTCTTTTAATATCTGGATAAAGGAATGTTTGAGCCTCATCAGCCTGCATTGAACTTAAAAGAGCCCCCTCTCCCACTGAATGCAAACCAGGACCTAAAGACAGGATCCCGACTAAAAACTATATCCAACTAAAAGGCTTCTGCACAGCAAAGAAACAACAGTGTAAAGATAAAATCTACTGGTTGCAGGAAAATATTTGCAAGCCACGCATCTGATAAGGGGTTAATATTCAAAATATATTGGAAACTTGAACAGCTCAATAGCAAAAAATAAATAAATAAAAATGGACAAGGGACTGGAATAAACATTTCTCAAAGGAAGACATACAAATGGCCAATGGATATATTTAAAAGTTTGCAGATGACATGATTGTATATTTAGAAGACCCAATCGTCTCAGCCCAAAATCTCCCGAAACTGATAAGCAACTTCAGCAAAGTCTCAGGATACAAAATCAATGTGCAGAAATCACAAGCATTTCTATACACCAATAACAGACAAACAGAGAGCCAAATCAAAAGTGAACTCCCATTCACAATTGCTATAAAGAGAATACCTAGGAATACAACTAACAAAGGATGTAAAGGACCTCTTCAAGGAGAACTACAAACCACTGCTCAAGGAAATAAGAGAGGACACAAACAGATGGAAAAACATTCCATGCTCATGGTTAGGAAGAATCAATATCATGAAAATGGCCATACTGCCCAAAGTAATTTATAGATTCAATGCTATCCCCATCAAGCTACTAATGACCTTCTTCACAAAACTGAAAAAAACACTTCAAACTTCATATGGAACCAAAAGGGAACCCATGTAGCAAAAACAATACTGAGCAAAAACAACAAAGCTGGAAGCATCATGCTGCCTGACTTCAAACTATACTACAAGGAGACAGTAATCAAAACAGCATGGTACTGGTACCAAAGCAGAGACATAGATCAATGGAACAGAACAGAGACCTCAGAAGCAACACCACACATCTATAATCATCTGCTCTTTGACAAACCTGAGCAGAACAAGCAATGGGGAAAGGATTCCCTGTTTAATAAATGCTGTTGGGAAAACTGGCTAGCAATGTGCAGAAAGCAGAAACTAGACCCCTTCCTGACCCCTGACACTAAAATTAACTCCAGATGGATTAAAGATCTAAACATAAGACTTAACACCATAAAAACCCCAGAAAAAAACCTAAGCAAAACCATTCAGGACATAGGCATAGGCAAGGACTTCATGGCTAAAACACCAAAAGCAATGGCGACAAAAGCCAAAATAGACAAATGGGATCTAATTAAACTCCAGAGCTTCTGCATAGCAAAGGAAACAATCATTAGAGTGAACTGGCAACCAACAGTATGGGAAAAATTTTTTGCAATCTACCCATCTGACAAAGGGCTAATATCCAGAATCTACAAAGAACTAAAACAGATTTACAAGAAAAAAACAAACAAATCCATTCAAAAGTGGGTGAAGGATATGAACAGATACTTTTCAAAAGAAGACATCTTTGAGGCCAATAAACATATGAAAAAATGCCCATCATCACTGGTCATTAGAGAAATGCAAATGAAAAGCACATTGAGATACCATCTCACACCAGTTAGAATGGTGATCATTAAAAAATCAGGAGACAACAGATGCTGGAGAGGATGTGGAGAAATAAGAATATTTTTACAATGTTCGTGGGAGTGCAAATTAGTGCAACCATTGTGGAAGACAGTGTGGTGATTCCTTAAGGACCTAGAAATAGAAATTCCATTTGACCCAGCAATCCCATTACTGGGTATATACTCAAAGGATTATAAATTGTTCTATTATAAAGACACATGCACACATACGTTCACTATGGCACTGTTTACAATAGCAAAGACCTGGACCCAACCCAAATGTCCATCAACGATAGACTGGATAAATAAAATGTGGCACATATACACCATGGAATATTATGCAGCCATAAAAAACGGTGACTTCGTGTCCTTCATAGGGACATGGATAAATCTGGAAACCATCATTCTCAGCAAACTGACACAAGAAGAGAAAACCAAACACCGCATGTTTTCACTCATAGGTGGGTGTTGAACAATTAGAACATGTGGACACAGGGAGGGGAGCATCACACACTGCAATCTGTTGGGGGTGGCTAGGGGAGGGACAGTGGGGGATGGGGAGGGTGGGGAGGGATAACATGGGGAGAAATACCAGATATAGGCGACGGGGAGATGGCAGCAAACCACCTTGCCATGTGTGTGCCTATGCAACAATCCTGCATGATCCACACATGTACCCCAGAACCTAAAGTACAATTTAAAAAAAAAAAACATTCAACATCACTAATCATTAGGAAAATACAAACTAAAAGCACAATGAGATATCACTCATCCCTGTCAGAATTGCTATTATCTAAACAGGCAAAAGATAACAAGTGCTGCTGAGGATGTGGAAAAAAGGGAACCATTGTATACTGACAGTGGGAATGTAAACAGCCCTTATGGAAAAATGTATGGAGCTTCCTCAAAAAACTAAAAGTAGAATTATCAGGCAATTGAATAATCCCACTTCTGAGTATTTACCCAAAATAAATGAAGTCAGTTTTCTGAAGAGGTCTCTGCACTCACACGTTCATTGCAATGCTATTCACATTAGCCAAGTTATAGACTTAGCCCAGGTGTTCAACAACAGATGAACAGATCAAGCAGATGTGGTCTATACATGATGGAATACTATTTAGCCTTGTAAAAGAAGGAAATTCTGTCATTTTCAACAGGACGGATGTAATTAGAGAACGTTATGCTAAGTGAAATAAGTCAGGCAGAGAAAAACAACAAACACCGCATGTTCTCATTCATATGGGAACCTAAAAAGATCAAACTCAAAGCAGCAGAGAGTAGAACGGTGATTACAAAGGCACTGGCTTTGGGGCTGAAGCGGGGGTGGGAATGGAGAGATGGTAGCCAAAAGGTGCAAAATCTTAGGCAGGAGTAACAAAAGTTTGTGTTTTCATTTTTTGTTTTTTTTTAAGACCTCATGCATACTGTGGTGAATATAGTTAATAATAGTGTATTATAAATTTCAAAATAGCTGAGAGAGTAAATTTCAAAGACTCTCACCACACACACACAAAATAACATTTGAGGTGATAGATATATTAATTGGCTTGATTTAATTATTCCACATGGAATTCATAAATCATATCATGTTGTATCCCATAAATGCATAAAATTATAAATTGCCAATTTACAATTTTTAACAAAGTCATTTGTGCCATTTTCCCCAGGAGGCTCCCCAGTGGTGACCACTGGGACATCTTCCCGCCAGCTCTTCACCACACTCAAGATCTCCCTCTACCCTCTCTTCAAGCATCAGGGAAAAGAGCTAGGTTTGGGGATCAGACCTACAGCTAAATGCTGGTTTCACCCTTACTGGCCACTGGCCAAATTCTCCTTGCTAACTCAGTTTCCTTAGCTACAAAATGAGAATAACAATATTCAACTCTAGAATTAAATGAGGTGTCATCTTGAAAGCCCCTGACATACTGCTTGGTATACAGTAGATGCTTAGTAAATGCTAGCTTGCTTTTCTTATCTCCTTTATTCAAACCTGGCTCCTAAAATCTTTATTTGTCCAGTCTCCAGGGCCCCTCAGTCTAATCCGCTTTCCATATATAGCTCTATTAGTTTACTTATCTAAATAGCAATTACCAGTATGATACATAGAATATAAGGGTTTGACTATAGGATTATGAGAAAATGCAAACTGGTTGTCTCTTTTAGGATACAGCTTTAAATGATAAGACCTATTATTATCCAAAATAATAGCAGCTTCAACAAGATTAAAGTTTTTTCTCTCACAAACTGGACTCATGTGGTAGTAGCTCTGCATGTGGGGACCCAGGCCTCCTTTATGTTGCCACTTGTCCATCCTGGAGTATTGAACTCGTCTCTATAGTCCAAGGCACCTGCTCCCATCCCTGCATTACAGCCATGGGGGGAGGGGGGGAAGAAAAGCGCAGAGCAAAGACAAGCCACCTCCTCCTAAGGACACACAGGAGTTGCCCAGCTCACACTTCCCTTGCATTTAGAATTCCCTCACACTCAGCTCCAAGGAGGCAGAGGTCAAAGAGGCTGTTATGTGTCTGCTGAAAAGGCTATTACTATGGAGGAAAGAGAACAACATGGGAGAAAACTGGCAGTTTCTGCCACAGAGCTAATTAGGAGTTTTTCTCCACCAAAACAAATAGCAAAGCCAGGATAATCCATGGAAGCCAAAAACCATCCAAGCTGCAAGTAATGACCCATTTGTTTCAAACAAATCCATAAAGAAAATTTAACATCAGCCCCAAACACATATATAAATGACAAAGACTTTCAGCTAAATCAAGGGAATATGGCCTTATAAGAAAACATTAAACATTTTATCCTATAAAATCACCAATCCTTAGAACTGGTGGGAATCTTAAAAGAGATTTAGTACAAACTTCTACTCTACGCAGGAATTCCCTCTACAGTAATCTTGACGAAGGCTATCACCAAACATTTTCGGGTGATGGTTTGAAGGTCCACAGTTCCTGGGAGTTGTGGGCAAAGGCAGAAAGAGGGAACCAACAGGAGACAAGGCTCAGAGCCTGCACTTGGGGTGCAAAGCCATGGGTACTTGGGGTGCAAAGACATGGGCAAGACGAAGGGTGAAAGTCCCAATCCCAAGATCAGCCAAAAGTACAAAACACAAGGGATTTTCATTGGTTCAGGTCTAGAGATAAGTTTGCAAAAAGGATGTATCTTTCCTGCAACATAGTTTTGGAAGCCCCAAAATATACAATTTTAACACAGGTGTCTATGACTAAAACAAAGTAGCTCTGATAATATCTAATTGAAAGGACCTGTAAGACATTTGGATGGAGATTTCAAGTAAACACCCAGAAACGTGTATCTGGGGCACAGGGAAAATGTCAAAACTGGATATATTTAATCAGCTGCACAAAGGTTAGCCTTGAAATTGTGAGTTAGAAGAGCAAAAAGATATAGAAGTAGGAGAAGCTGGGAAATAATCTTGTTTTTAGAGAATGGAAAGTCGGAAAGCAGAAATATTACAAAAGAAAAAAGATGAAGGACAGTTTTAAAAATCATCAGAAGAAAGGAAGGGGAGACAAAAAGAAGGAAGAAAAACAGGTGGTTATTGTATGAAGTCCAAGGAAGCTAAATTTTAATAGTCATTTTAAAGCTTACCAGCTGGGTCCGCTTTCTAGGGCATCATTTTGGGGTGGCATTTGTTCTGCATGATTTGTGGATAAAAATTGGAAGGATCACCCAGCTCAGGAAGATTCCACATCCCTTTGTTTTGATGAAATTTCCCGTCCTCCAAACCACAGGCTGGTTCCTACCCAATTAAATTAATTGCAAAGCCCGGAGGCTTTACCACTGTGATTGAAGCTGAGGTGAGCTCATGACCCAAGCCAAGCCAGTATCAGTCTTTCCCTGAGGTCTTTCATAAAACTGGAACTAGAGTAGAGAAGCTTTTCGCATCACGTTCTGTGTTCTAAGAATGTGGCCCTGGAAGAGCCAGTGGACATATGGACACATCACCTGCCCATGTGTAAGCCTGACCAATAAAACGAAATAGAAAGCAGAGAGGGAGAGACAAAAGTGGAGTTAGAACCCTGGGTGTTTGACATCGGTGAAGGGTGTACATTCCCGCAGGTGCCTCCTTATGGGGCAAAGTATTCCCCAAATGCCAGCCCAGGAAGGTTTCCTGAGGTCAAGCTTAGACCTATATTTGGACCACACAAGAAGTCATTTTTAGCAGTAGCTGAAGGATCTGCCCCATGAGGCAGGGGATACAGTTAAGGGAAGAAGGCTGATTAAATGAGTAAATAGGAGTTACCAGCAGGATACATAGTGCTCAGGAAAATGTAATGTCACTAAGGTCACTGTGGGCGGAGGCAGCAGTCTGGTAATGAGGCAAGAAGACAGGACATGGAGAAAGGCAGTAACCTGGGGTAACCAACTTGAGACGTCAAGAAGGAAAGTACAGAAAAATGACGCAACAGTGTTATTTGAGGTGGCAGGCTTACATGACTAAACAAAAGCATATAAATGTGTTATATTATATGACATAATAGAATATATATGTCAGAATAAAAATCTATGAAACAAAGTAATTCCTTGGAAATTTCCAAAGATGTTAGGAAAGAAAATTCAGTGAAACACTAAAGTTCCTACAGGCAAGTATAATAATTCAAATATAAAAGTTATGGTTGTGATCATAGCTTGGTAAGGGCTAGGATATATAGATAACAAGGAAAATGTTTCCAAGGGTTGGTGTAAGTGAGGTCTCATACTATAGACAGAATGACAGGAATGAAGATCAAGGAAATGGCACTGGATGGAGTGACTTCTTTTATTAGTGACCTTCGAAAAACTTGTTGAAGTAAAACAATGGGGCAGAAAGCAAATGTCTCAACCTGGGCTAGAGACCTACATGTCATGGAGGTGCCTTTAGAAACAAATGAGGCCAGGTGTGGTGGCTCATGCCTGTAATCCCAACACTTTGGGAGGCCAAGGCAGGTGAATCACTTGAGGTCAGGAGTTAGAGACAAGCCTGACCAACAGGGTAAAACCCTGTCTCTACTAAAATTTCAAAATTAGCCAGGCATAGTGGCACATGCCTGTAATCCCAGCTACTTGGGAGGCTGAGGCGGGAGTATTGTTTGAAC